>NC_056751.1:279992031-280007031 GCF_019279795.1 Protopterus annectens
TCACTGCATCAGAAGTCTTTGAAATCTAAAACAGTAAGTAGACATAGGGACAGATTCCAAAAAAAGTTGCTCTAAGTACAGGTCTGCCCAGATTCTGAAAGACTCAGTCTCAGTGTAACTGCTTACTTCGGTTTAAGTCCTGTCTATAAACAGGTTTAACCTGAGGGCCTGATTTAAAAAGACCTGTTCTCAGTGTAAGTGCTCACTTACACTTAGAGCAAGTCTTTTGAAATTCAGCTCAAAATGTCCTAAGCTTACCCCACTACCTATACGCTCTCAAAGATGGTATCCATGTTCCATGAGTGAAAAAAAAAACATGCTGAGTGCCTTTTAGTATAATGCTTGTGCTAAAATGGTCTGTGAGACATTTATCTACTTCCCACTCAAGTAAGTTTGCCACAAAGTTCAATAGTGTGATTGTTCACGGGCTCAGTAGTTAATTGGTCAGAAGTTAGTTGGCACAGTAGCACAATGGGTCAATAATCAGATATACTTTGTATTCTGTCCTCCATAAAGAGAACACTAAATCTGACTATAAAGTAATCTCTCCAGCATATACACTCCATTTCCTACTATATATCTAATATTCACTTCTCCTGTTATTAGCTCTACTATTGTAATTCTTACTATTCTACCACTTCTACTATCTTCACTGCTAAAACCTCCCTCCACATTTGTTTTATACTACATCAATTGGCTGAGCTGTATTTATCTCACCTACAGCACCTGCATTATGCATTGCATACCCCTAATCCTATGTCTTTTTAAATCTTCTTGTAAATATATGCATATTTTTTACATTTGTGTTATGTTATGTCACACTACTGTATAATTAATTATACATTTAATCTTACTTTACTGTTCTTACTGTGTCTGTAACCCGGGCTGAGCCTGTAAATAATTTTGATCAGTGTGCAAACCCAGTAAGAACACATGCAAACATCCATCCGTGAATAAAAAATAATAAATGAATGAATAAATAAATGTACCAGTTACAAAAGTAAACGTTATAAAAGAATGGGGACTCATTAGTGACAAAATCTGGACAGAACTATTTCCAATTTAGGTATTCCTCTTCTGAATCAATTCTCAAACACTACTTTAAAGTTTCATCTCGAGAAAACACACAGGCAATAATTCTGCTTCCTAATCACTTTGAAGTTGGTCTTAGCTGAGAATATTATTGCTGATTATTCTTTCAAGTAACTGCTTTTCTCTTACTTTCACATTTTCATTGTAGCATGCATTTGTATGTGTGCCATCATTACTACATGACATTTGAAATGGGGCTGTTTTCTTCCACAGCTGCTGCATTTTCTGCTCTGTTTATCATCTTCTGTGCCCCCAGTTATCTTATGCTTAATCCTCCATCTGAACTGGCAAGTACCTTACTAGAATCACCCAGAGAGTCAGAGAGTTCATAAAAAGAGAGCTAGTATTGCAAAGACTAGACCAGTTCCTATTAGTTACTGTGGCTTTACAATCTGATAGGTAATTTAACAAAAAGGTCAAATGTATCTGCTATTTCTTGGACAATTCTGAAAAAAGAGCAATGGAAAATTTCATTTCATTTCACTCTGTTCACTGGTGTAAGCGGAATGAGTTTCACTGTAATATTACTGCTGTAGTGCCAAATGCTGATGAAAATCGCTTACCCCTAAAATTATTGTACATATAAATGCAACATATCTACAGGCCAAAAAATAATTTTGTTTGCATTAATTTATATAATCTTCACTTTCAGATTTGCTACTAAATAAAAATATCTTAGAGAATGTTACATCTCAGCTGGTGGATCTGCTTTTGAAAGACAAGGAGTTTGACCTGACAACCTTCTTTAATTTAAATTCATAGAACTGCAGACTGCTTAAATAGGTTTTGGATTTACTTTGTAGAAATACTCTGCGGACAGCCATGGAATTCGTAAGTGACTATAGAGCAACCACTTATTGGCAAGCAGAGGAAAATACTGTGGTATTGATAAGAATAGACAGGAGTTTCAAAGTGTATTTTTGTGCCACATCAGTTTAATTATTTAACACTGTATCAGATCAGCAGTGGGAAATGAGAAATAAAAGAAATGTGTGTGTATCAGATACAGAGGAGAGAAAACATGAATTTTTATATAAAGTCAGACTTAAAATAATCAGGGAGAAGTAATTATTTTGTCAAAAGTGAGAGATTTAAACTGACTGCTTTTTCAATTATTTTTAAATGCTTTTATATTGTGTTTTCAAGATGTAACATTTTAAACTAGATTACCAGCAAATGGACTACTGGAACCTGGAAATGTATTACTGTAGAAAGACTACAACTTGAACTCTGTATGTGCAGGATTTCACAATAAGAGGAGACAATCCAAGCTCAAGATTTATGGTTTCAGCTAATGCTGAAACTAGACTGGATCACATGGCATAACCCAAAACATGCTCAAAATGTCTAACTACCGGTTCCCATTGCTTAGTTTAAGGCAGTTACAGGATGCCTGACAGACTCAAAGTTTTAACAGAATTTATTTGTTTTCATTTAATCGTGGCACCTCAGTGAAACTGAAACTTCCATCCCCTTGCCAGTACTCATTACTGTCATTCAGCACTTGGCCTCAATTCATTTTCTTGATCAAAACTGTGCTTTTAATTGTCCATACGACACTGTCCACCTGGACCTTTTTACATAGCAACTGTATATTAATGAATAAAGTAATCTTTTTAGAGACATTTTCACTGCTTGTATTATATGATGTTAAATGAAATGACAGTTTGTTACTCTACAGCTCCTAGAAGCCATACCAATATATATATATATATATATATATATATATATATATATATATATATATATATATATGGGTCTACTTCAAAAGCAAGAAAGCCCAGAAGATCGAAACCCAGAACACCGAGACCAGATGTACGAAACTGCATAGCACCGAAAGATCAGAAGTGCGAAATTCAAAATCCTGACATTACAGGATTTTGAGTTAGCGCTTCTGGTGTTGCGATGCAGGTAAGTATGGATGTGTAGGTGTATTTTTGAGGGGTATTGGATTGTGTAAGTGTGTGTTGTGACTGTGGTGTGTGTGTGTGTGTGTGTGTGTGTGTGTGTGTGTGTGTGTGTGTGTGTGTGTGTGTGTGTGTGTGTGTGTGTGTGTGTGTGTGTGTGTGAGGGACTGTACTGTGTGGGTGTGAGTTTGCCTTGTGTGTCTGTCTGTGCAATCTCAGAGTTAGAATATTAAAGTGGGGGTGTGGGTGGTGCAGGGGGACTTGCTTATCTCTATTGTTGGATGTTGTGTTAGGGTGTTTGGGGCAGTTTTGTGTGTGTGTGTTTTGTATGTGTTTTACAGTTTCGTGATTTTGAGTTTCATTGTTGTGAGTGTTCGGTGTTATGTGGTTTCGTGAATGTGGTCTTCGTGTTTTGGGTTTCATTGTAATGGGCTTTCGCTTTTGTGTAGTAGATACCGAACACACTTTAACGAAAGTGCTTTCATTGAAAAAGCGCTTTCGTTAAAGTATGTTAAAAAAACGCAAAATATACTTAAAAGCAGGGGGCAAGCCCCCCTGCACCTCCCACACCCCCCACTTTAATATTCTCTCTCCGAGGTCGCACTACAGTGGAAAAAAGGGAATTTTCCCTTACCACACTATAGTATGACCAGAACAACAAGTATACTTACGCGAAAGTGCTGCTTCGGTGAAAAGCACTTCCGCGCAAGTATGCTCACCAATTTGGGATTTGGTGAAAGATGCAGTCGAGCATCTGTATGGATCCCATATATATATATATATATATATATATATATACATATATATATATATATATATATATATATATATATATATATATATATATATATATATATATATATATATAAAATATATAATATATATATATATATATATATATATATATAGTATATATAGTTAGATATAGATATAGATATTATTTGTTTTTTAATAAGTACAGTTACTGTGCAAAGACTATGTGTCTTCCCCATGTCTGTGTGGGTTTTATCTGGGTGATCTGGTTTCCTCACACTTCCCAAAGACATGCAGTTGGTTGAAGGGCTTACTACTAAATTGCTGATAGATGTATGTCTAGTGAGTGAGAATGCATCTGTGCTTTATGGTACACTGACATTGTCCAAAAGAAGCTTTTACACTTTGATCTACTGCCTGTGGAAATAGGCTCTGGCACCCCGTGGTCCTCTAAAGATGTTATGGTAAAATGCATGGATAAGTAGATGGCTATTTTAGGCCTGATATTTATTATCAATACACAGAAGTAATGGATTAAACAATTAAAAAGGTACTCAGAGCTTAACATTTTTATATTTGTTAAAGTTATTAAAACCTTTGATGTTAAGCTAAGGAGAAGCTATTTTTCCTAAATCAACTTTATTTTATAATGATGATAAAATAAAAATAATAATAATAATAATAATAATAATAATACAACAATCATAACATTTCTATAACAGTTTATACATGTCATTACAAACCACTCAATAGCTATCCTTCCCCAAAGCAATTGCAATAAGGGGATAGTGTTACTTTATATCTCTACACTTACAATGTCTTCAGTAACCTCCACCCCTCCATGAACACCAGTCACACCATCCAGTAGTGCAGGCTATAGGACCATAAACTACAACACCCCAATATTTAGCATACTTATTGCTAGATAAAGTCCATGAAATAGCTGCACAACCACTATCCTCCCTTTGTCATTCAACGATCAAATTATTGTGAATACCATTCACAAGCTTAGCACCCACTTCTTTGCAAAGTACTCCAGCCATCTGGAGATATATCTATTTCTCTGCAAATAACCTTCCCTTTTATCAATGGTTCTTCTTGACTCCCCCCACTCTTTCAGATCTTATATCCCACCTGTATCAGCCTGCATACCATAAAGACTTTCTCCATTCTGCTCCTCATTTCCTCCCACTGTATCTATATTTTCTTCAGCCCACTTCTGAGTACCAACAAAGGGTTAACTTCCTGTCCAATCCTCATCAACCTTCTAACCCAATCAGGTACCTCACCCAGCTTCACACCATCCTCATTAGCCATGTTGCACTCCTATGAGATTTTATTTTTTGACTAAACCACTACAAAATGAATGCCAACTTTTCTCTCTTGCCACTATTCTCCTCCTATCTACCCCACATAGCCAGTCAGTCAGTCATGTCTTCGTTCCTCACCACATACCTTAGCACACTCTTAATGACTCCCACAACCATTTCAACTGCTCACACTCCTGCTACAAGTGCTTGCAGTCTGCCTCACCTCCACACCATCAGTACTCAGCCTCCTCACCTCACTCATCCCACCACAAAATTTTAGGACTTCTACACCACATATGTGATGTCATTTTGTGAAGGTCATACACAAGCCATATCACCTCCAACTTCTCAAGTATTTGCCAAACTTGTCCCCAGACCTCCTAGTCCCTCACATCATATACTCCTCCACCTGTCTCTGTCTAGAGAAATTTCACTCTTCCTTGTTCCTCAAATCCCTAAAAATTTCTACCTAGCCTGCCTTTTTCCCCTGAAGTGATCTCAGCTTACAGATATCTTATTCAACTTGGCCTCACCCTAGTCCACCCTTATTAGTTTCACCTAGGGATGTTCAATCTGTACAAAGCTGTCCAAAATGCTAGCCAGTCTCCCTTCAAACCAAATTTCTATTGTCTTCTGAAAGCTCGTCAACGTGTACTAATTGCAATTAAGCCATGATAAAGGACAGATTATTATCCCAGGGATAAAAATCCAAAGGGGGATATTCCAGGGTGACTCCCTGCCACTGTTGTTATTTTGCCTTAACATTAATCCATTAAGATGTTTACTTAACAGCTTAGGTCATGGATATAATTTGGCTTCTAGAAAACAACAAAGTCTAATGACTTCTCATCTTCTCTTTGTCAATGATTCAAAATTGTATAGCTCATCAGATGAGGAACTAAAATCACAGCTGCAGGTTGTCCAAACTTTTTCAGATGATACTGGAATGTCATTTGGTCTTGATAAATGTGCAAAAGCAATATTTAAAAAAAGAAAATTGCAGCACCAGGAAAACATCAGTTTGGGACAAGAATGTGATATAAAAGAACTTGAGCAAGAGGGGATGTATAAATACTTGGGAATTGATGAAGGATCAGCAATAAAATATGAACAAATGTGAATAAGGCTTAGCAATGAGTACTTTAGAAGACTTAAATTAATCCTGAAAACAGCATTGACACCTAGGAACAAGATCCAAGCTATAAATCAGTTTGCTTTTCCTGTCCTAACTTATAGTTTTGGAGTGATTGAATGGCCCCAAAAAGTGTTGGATAGATTGGATATTAAAACAAGAAGGATGCTTCATGCTCACCAAATGATTTATAAAAATCAGTGTATACCAAGATTATATATTCCCGTTCTGAAGGAGTGATGGGCCTCCTTGAAATTGATTACATGTATAGATCTGCAATTGTGAGACTCAACACATATCTACTGACAAATGTGGTGAAAGTTTTGAAACATGAGTAGAATAAATCTAAGATGACATCTCTGCTTAATTTAGCAGAATCATATCGACGTCAAGCAGGAATGGAAATCAAACTAGAAGTGGATAAAAACCAGGCAGCAACTGAATGTGCTAAAAAACAAAAGAAAGAATATAAGGTGAAGGACCAGATGAGAAGTCAAGAAATGTGGAAAAAACATAAATATAGTTGCAAGTATAGAAAACTTCTGGAACAGCCTCATGTTGATCAAGAACGAATGCAGGAATGGTTAAGAAGAGGTGAATTTACATCAAGAAATGAAAGGTTAATATTGGCAGCCCAAAATAGTGGGCTACATACATGCTGGCTTACTAAGTCCATTGAACATCTGGGAGAAACAGATATATGTAGGTTTTGTGGAACTGAATTGGAAACAGTCACACACCTTATTGCTGGTTGCGACTCTCTAATGGCAGAGGGACTGTATACTGAAAGGCATAATAATGTGGCGAGATTGCTACACTGGAGATTGTGCAAACATTATGGTATCGAAGTGGCTGAAAACACTGGAAACATGAGCCACAGGGAATCATAGAAAATCATGAAGTTTACATCACATGGGATCACCCAATACCAACAGTCCAAAAGATAGATGCTAGAAAACTGGATATACTGGTCCAAGAAAAGAAGACAAAAGTAGCACTGATCATTGAAATCACCACACCTAGTGACTACAGTGTCTTGCATTCAGAGAGACACAAAGTCATAAAATACTTTGATCTGCAGGCAGAAATGAGAGCCATGTAGAAGAAAGATATCAAGACAGTTCCAATAGTAGTAGGAGCAACTGGTCTTATAAAAAAGACTTTACAATCATATTTATATATGTTACCAATTCATGTAACACCGTATGAATTGCAGAAGGAGTCATTACTGGGCACAATGCAGGTGCTGCGAAGAACACTTTTGGCTAACATCAAAGAGTGAAACAATACTAATTTCATGAACTATAATCGTACTTTGACTTAGGAATGGGGCCCATTCCTGTCATGGTATTAGAAACCCAAAAAACTTGGAGAAATTAAAAACCCCACATCAGCCAGTTCATCCACAAATTCTAACCCTTTCAACATTCGCCTATCTCATATGCCACTAAATCTATTAAAGGTTTCTACCCACAAAACACTAAGTGTCCTGTATACCTCCTTCCCCTTAAACAAGTCCTCTTCTTGAGACACATAACTACCACTTTATCAGCAATTGCTTACACTTTCTTGGAATATGCTCCTTCTCCGCTGACCTCTCTCTTTCCATCTTACCTACTTTACCCACACACGTCCAGTAGTTTCTGGCAATAAGGGTGAGAAATTAAATGGTCATTTATCAACCTACAGATCTGTACTGCTGCCATCTGCAATCACCATAACTTCTGATGAAGGTTATCTGCCATCACATACTTTTTAAAATCTAACATTTCTCAAATGCCCTCTGCTCCTGTCTTCATTCTTCCCTCACCAATATGATTCTTTTTTTTCATTCCCAAAACAGATGTTCATATATCCTCAAACTCTACTACAATCTTCATCTGATGGTTTCTCCTCAATATCCCTGAACAAAATAAATATATCACTAGGGAGAAAACCTTTACTCTTACAAACAATACCCCTGCCCTAACTATTTCACCCTACCAGATCAGCTATACAACACCCATAATACCTTTTCATTTAATTGTCTCCAACTGACTTCATTAATCTTACTTCTAAGCATGTCACATGTGTGAGGAGTAATGCCAAGCCAAAGAAAATTATATTGTGATAATGCCAGGCTGAATAAATCACAACGCCTTCTTTCAATTTGTTTGTTCTCTTCCTCACATATTTATCGCTATTTGTCTAGATGTCAAAAGACAGAGAATGTCTACATAATGTGCCCAAACATAATGGCTCCTTCCATTAATGTAACAAACAAAGAAAAGACTTGAAAGCCTCATTTTATTTAATAGCATCAAAGAGCTTCCTGATTCAAGGAAAAACAGATGATATGTTTTCATAAGCCTTGGCGGCTGTTATGCTGAGTAAAATAACTGGCCTTACAACATGGTTCCCCAGTGACTGGAAGATGTCAGATATTTGAGGGATGAGGGAGAAATTTTACTGTATATCCATATGCTATGGCAGTTGAGTCTTGACAAGTCTAGCAGTTTTCATCTTGTAGCACTCTAAGCCAGTGCTGGTATGTAGGGTAACTCTACCATCCCCTCCTCCCTCACTTTATTTGTACTGAAGGTAAATCGCATTTCCAGAGTACAATAGCTTCCCCAACACCTCCCTGTTACTGCATGCCTATTTAAAGTAAACACAACTAACCCACCCTCCCCCTTAGTTGTCAAATTCCCCAAAACAGTTCAGTACACTTATAACTTCACCCCTACCCAAGTTATCATGTTCCCAGTCCCAGAATTAGTCTTCACAGTATAGCTTCCCATCATCATCTCATTGTGATCACAGTAGCAGCATAGATCAGCAGGTAGATTAATTTCCCTTTGCTTCTCACCAGTCATTGTCAATAAAGTACAAAAATATACAGATACAGGTACCATGCATAGAGATAGTAGGTCACATATTGTATGTTGTTTTTGTGTGTTACAGGCAATACTGGATATGCCCCAGAGCTGTAATTAATAACCCCAATACACAACTTCAGGACCCTGTAGGAAATGGCCTATATTACAACCCATGCAGAAACCAGAAATATAGGCAATATTTGGACTACTAAATGGATTCTCCCTCAGAAGCAGCATTTCAGTACAGTACAGACATAAAAAAATGAAAACTCCAGCAAAGCTAGAACTACTAATAAGTGACCTTCTAAACCTCTTGTATCAGAGGCACATGGGATATATGCAAATGAGCCTTATGAAAATCAGGTGTTTCAGCTAATTGGCAATTCTGAATGTCCATGACTTGTTTCGTCATTTTAATGGACAATTTCAGGCCAATAAAGACAAACTCAAATAGCTGTGGATATGCATATTTTGACCTTGCTATGACCTCATCGGCATAGCACAAGTAGAGTGTTTGACTAAGCATTAGAAACACAGGGCTGTTATACCCAGCTGATGTCCATTATCATTAGGGTTACTGCAGAAATATCCCAAACAACAAACTAAAACAATGAGTGAGAAGGTCACTGAAAAACCAATCAGTAAAAACAAAATGAAAACTTCCAATAAGTGACCTCCCTTCTTTTTGTTTTTACTGATTGGTTTTTCAGTGACCTTCTCAATCATTGTTTTAGTTTGTTCCATAAGACTCATAACAGCAGCAGAAAGGCAGGAGGAAATGTCAGGCCAAGAACATGCAGCAACAAAACCACATCTTTGGCAAAGGTGGCATATAGTAATGTAATGTAATGTGGTGTTGGGTCACATGAGGTGAGCTCAATAGCCATGTACTCTGGAAATTTGTGAGGAGTCAGGGATAACAGCCTCCCAATGATGGATCATGTTGCCATGCTGTAACCATTTACTGTGTCCTCTGTGTTGGATTTTGATGTTGGAATTTGGTCTGGTTTGTGACAGGGGGTAAAATGGATGGTATTTGCAACTTGCCTCATGGATACATCTAGGGTTGCCAGCTGTCTGTTTTTTGACCAGACTGTCTGGTTTTCTGACAAATTGTCCAGTTATAAATTTCATTCAAAACTGGACACATGAAGTCCGGGTTTTGTGCCACTGCCACAGTTTCAAGTGTTTCTCCCGTGCCATCTTTACTCTCTCTCTCCCCCTTCCTTATTGCCTACGGTCCCAGTGTGCTTTTTGGCTACAATTAGAGCCATTACCTGACTCCGGAAATATGTGACACTAGTGGACGTTATTAGCCCCTCCCCTTTCTGGAATTGGAATATGACCGGGGCCATTGAGGAGCATCTTTGCCGGTTCCCTGACAAGCACTGCCTCTTGCTCCTGTGTCAGCCCAAGGTGACAGCTTGAAAGCTTGAGGGTTTTGAAAATAATCCACTGTACATACATTAACAGGGATGGACACAGGTAGGCAAGCTGTGGCTAGAATGAGTCTGTTTTATTTCTTAGTCTTAAATATTTTAACATGGCGATAGATATGATGTCCCACCCTATACCAGCCGAATGGTATACATGTCTTTGTGTGTGGTAGAACAGATGGCCCAGCTGTTCATCAGATGTAAACACATTTGTTTCTGTAGGGAGTGCAGCTTCCTAGTGTCTTGTTTGTTTTTGCGTGCTGCATTTGTCTCAGCATTTAATCTAAAAGTATACTTGTGGACCGCAAGGTGAACAGACCATTAACAAGTGCCATGGAGATGAGATAGGTATTTACAGGACAAGAAAAATATTGTAGGGGTGAGACATCTGCCTGGATTAGGGTGGTCCATTAGTGATCCTTAAATTTGTTTATTTGAACAGAAAAAAGTAAGTAGTAATAACAATACACCTAGATATTTGAAATGCATATTTTCCTGCTCCAAGTTTTGCGTTTGACAGAAGTGTTCTATAAAAGGTTAGGAAACTGCATTAAGGGATTTTAAACTCTATGATGAGTTTAAATATCATGTTTAGTGTACAGAAACACTGGGCATCATGTAGTGGGAAGTCTGAGGCAAGACATCTTGGACCTGTAACAAGAGACAGTATTCTTTTTGCTGAAAACAGTTTCTTGCAAAAGACAGTGGCTGTTGTCCTCCTTCAGCTTTTTGTTGAAGAACCGCTGATTTACTATGCTTTTCTGTAAAAAAAGCATAGTAAATCAGCCAATTTACAAACTCCGATAATCTGTTTCCTTTTTGAAACAGAATACTGGAGTTTGTACAGTGTTTTCCGGACTACCAGAGAATCAGCCAAAAGCAGGCAGCAGGAACGGAAAAAGAGGGAGTTCCTCGCCGAATTATGTCATTGTGACATCACAAAATGGGCAGAATGTGGGTGAGGGAGGGGTGGGATAGGCAGGGTTACTGATGACATGAGGGGTGTGGCTTTACTCCTGTTTTAGCCACAATGAAAGGTGGCAACCCTACCTATACAAGCCTAGCCAAAAAGGTACCCCGGCTTTCGCCACCCAAGTGTTTATGGCAACTGGGGAGAAATTGGCTGAAAGCAGTCATCTGGAACAGAAAAAGAGGATGTTCCCATCAGCTGATGTCATGGTGATGTCACAAAATGGGTGGAGCATGAATGGAAGAGGGGGTGAGAATGGGTGGAGTTATGGATGATGCGAGTGGCGTGACCTTTAGCCACAAAGAAAGCTGGCAACACTAGATGCATCTGTGGAGGCAACAATTCCAACCAGTCACCTCAGAAGCAGCATGTATTCTCTATTCTCTAGTCCTAAACTCCAGTTCTCCCACAAACGATGAAGTACACTCATCATATCCACAACACTGTGAGTAAAAGTCATATGTACCTGGATCATTACCCTGTCCCTCTGCTAGTTATTCTGCATGTAGTATCCATATCAAGAAAAGTCCTGGAGTCATGGCAGCAATGCAGTTCTCAAGGTCTCCCTCTGATGGTGAGTATGCATACCTCAGTGTCCACTTCAGATGCTGTGTGAATTGGGAAGATAGGCAGAGTATGTATGGGATTCTCAGGTGCAAGATCATCTGTCAGGTACTGGTGAGGAGACCTGTTCAGCCTACTCCTTTACAGGAGCTCTATAATGGTGGATGTGGGTGATCCCCTCCCCCTGCAGTGTGCAGACAATGCCACTGTGTCATTAAACTGAATCACATGCATGTTCATGGAATCATAGGAGGTTACTAGGCTAATGGCCCTGGTGCTTTTTTAAGCATAGCCATTCATTCGCCAATTTCCCCAGTTATTAATGCCCACAGACCAGAATTCCTTTGGTATATGGCTGTGCCTTTGGGCATCTACAAGCTGCCCCTGTCTATAATGCATACAGGTGAAACACCATGGGTGAATTTGTGATTTCCCATCCACTGGTCCAAACTGCATTTGAATAGGCTTAGGGAAGTGTTCTACTTCAGATGAATGAAGAATAAGGAATCTGTTCCAGTGAAGGGGTAATCTCTGAGACACATACCTGTCCCTCTAACAGGTTTTGTTTATGTCACAGACAAGGTTTAGATTCTTAGACTGGGTAATTGTAGTGCTGTTTGTTTTGCAAATGTGTCGCAGATCCATCAGGGCTGGCTTGGAGAATGCCTTTTAGGTTAGGCATAGATAGCTCTTCAGCAGTCTCTTTGGAGACCAAGTTGTTATCATTCTAAGTCACAGTCAGCCCTAGATTGTTCTGTTTTGCTGGACCCTCCAACAGTGGAGCCTATAAAAGCATGAGCGGACACACACACACACACACACACACACACACACACACACACACACACACACACACACACACACACACACACACACAAGACCAGTGTCAGCCTGCATACATTTCTCCATAACCCCTTGTGGTATGCAGACTACTACACATGGAAATACTGCTATATAGTCTAGTTGTAAAACATACCTTTTGTCATGCAGGAGGTTAAATTTGTGAACACAAAGTGTCTAGGACAGATATGCAAGTGGATCTATGCCATTTCCTTACTTCAATCACACCATTGTCTATTGTAATGGAAATGAATAACCTACATCTTCCCCTGCTGACAGAAAAGTACTTGGTGCCAGCTTCTGTTTCACATCCAAGCTACTGAAGTATGAGGGGCTATTCTCCCTGGCTAGCAAATGACAATAAAAAATCCTTAACCTCAATAACTCACTTCTCTATTGGTGGCCTATCAGTTGTGATGGACCTTTCTATTACAATGTCCTATGCTTTCTCCTTTGCATGGAGAATTATATCTGTAACCCTTTGTCCTACCTGAAGTACTGAACTATTATGGTCATCCAAAATCTTCACCATGCTCATGTCCTGTCAAATCTGATCCTACTAACTTTTGTCTGTAACACCTATGCCCAGAAGGTACATTCCATGTGAAAAGAGGGGCTGCAGAAGAACTTCATTCTACGTGTTAATGCTAATGAACTTTTCAAGGCAGATAGGCATGGATGTACCTGGGAACTAAACATGTCAGTCAGTGGGTGAGTATGTCACACTGTGACATGCACATGATTACGAACGTGGCCTCCTCTCATTAAAATACCTTCTTAAGGGCTGCAGTCACTGGTATGCATAGCCTTAACACCCTTTACACATTGTATCCATGGCTCCACATATGGACCTGAAACTCCTCCCCACCCCTTGCAGCCCATAATTATGTAATCCCCACTGTATCCCAGTTTCACAGCTAGAACTCCATATGTAATTTGTACTGTGCCATGCCAGTGCAATGGGGTACTATTTACACACACACACATACCAGGATGTGTGCTCAATTCCCCCTTACATCCTCCACAAAGTTTAACGTTGCTGCTGAGGTACTTTTCCAGGCAGGACTCTTTCATTAACTCTGTGAAGATAAGTGTACTCAAGTTTGTGTATACCTTACTTATACCATTGTAAGTGGCATTGAAAGAAATTGTGACAGTGCTTTTTATCCTACTAAAATGAGACATTTAGTGCAGTGGTTATGCTAATGAAAACAGATAGTACCACTCTGCACAATGTGCTACCGTACCTGTAGCATAAGCCATGTACAGCAATGCAAATATAAGGTATGTCACTTGTATGTTAATGCATGCAACAGCCCAATGCTATGTTGTATGACACATTTCACAAACCTGCATCCAAACACATGGGGACTTCCATACTGCTACTTGAGTCATTCTAAAAGTAACTATGACTGCCTCAACAAATGGGAAAATAACGGTGTATAAGGGAGAGCAGGATTTTTGAGTGCTTCTTGCAGAGGGACTTCAAGGAGTGCTTACAGGTCCATTACGATTGCTGTTTGTAGACGATGGTTGCCTGATGTGAACTGGGTCAAGTGTTGAGTAATGCTACTGGCATAATGCATACTGAGAAGTAGTATGGTCATTATTATGATGACTAGTGCCAGTGACAACCTGACCTGCTCCAACATTGGGAGGCAGAGGTTCAGGAGAGAAAGAGAGAACCAGACATATATTGTATGCATTTTTTGGTGAGTTCTACCATTATCTTGTACATTGTTGTACACATATGCTTTACAATACGTGCTTTGTTTTGAAGCTACAGAAAAGCACTGCTGAACATGGTTGGGTGCAATGCCCTAGACAGTGAGGTATGAATGCGTTCAGCTCCATTCCACTGTACAACTGTGACTGCCTTTGTAGCATATGTGTATAATAATTTCTTCTCATTGTAACATCTTTCTACAGATCAAGTTATGGAAGAGGAGACCTTGTATCTGTGCTGGACAGGGATAAGCCTTGACAGTGACCCAGATGACCAATGACAACAATTACACTCAAGCTACCTGGAATGCAGTCTGGACTTTGTCCATACATACCACAGAGCTAATGACAGCAGGGGGTAGGAGAGGTGCTACTTTTTGTCAGTACATCCATATGGGGAGAATGGATTTGGT
>NC_056751.1:280012031-280062031 GCF_019279795.1 Protopterus annectens
GTGGTTCAGGTTTTTTAGCATTCGGTAGCCAAACACAGACCCAATAAAAGTTACTAAATCATGGGTGCCGGAACCATAGAGCCAGGGGGAGGGGGAGCCCCCCCCCCCACACTTTTACAGCTGCAAGACCTGTCGGAAAAAATTAATGAAGTGGAGTTTTCATTCTAATGTGGATTCGCGTGTGGAAGTTAAACTAACTAAACTAGAGGGTTCTTGTTCTCTTATTGCTCTGTGTTACAGGAGTTATGCTGCCACTGTTCTGCTGGTGCTGCCACAGCCAGGGTCATGCTGGTAAGGAGAGTTTTGTTCTTTTATTTGCAGGAGTTATGCTGCTCCTGTGTGTGTGTGTGTGTGTGTGTGTGTGTGTGTGTGTGTGTGTGTGTGTGTGTGTGTGTGTGTGTGTGTGTGTGTGTGTGTAAAATGCCCCAGTTAGGTATACCTGGTGGTTAGTGTTACTCAGGCTCAAATAAAAGCCTGAATTCTCTATCCATACCACCACTTGTGATTCAGGGAGTTGAGTCCATAGCTCGCAACTGTCTAGATTTTCACAGAATATTTGGCTCATACTTTTGGTCTATTCCTCTTAAAACTTGTGGTTTTCTGACAAATCTGTAAGAACTGAATGCACTAAACAATGAGAGCCCTTTAAGTTTCAGTCTTCCTATCTTTCAAGAAATGCTTGGTAACACAAAATACTTTATTTTAGCAACATTACAAGCAATATTTAAAATGTGTCCCTGTTTTTGGCCCTTTGACCCCAAACAAATACATTTTGAATTTTCCAGATTTCTTGTGCTGCGAAGTTGAGAGATTTAGTTGAGTGTCAAGTGAATTTTCCATGGAGCTGAGAGCTTCAGGGGAAGAGAAGTTTAGTGCTACTTATGCTAAGTCATTTGCATTGTTAGTAGCACAACAAGTAGTTTACTTACTTTTGATGCAGAAGACTGTGGGTACTACTCCCACAGTAAGCAGATGGATTGCTGATACTGTACTGTGTTGTACGTTAATGGGAGTGGATGCTGCAGTCCTATGAATGTCCTCCTTTGCAGGAGTTACCTAGTAATGATGTTTCTGTTATCACTTTGCCATCCATTTTCCATTGCAAAATTACTAGCTTATCATTTTTAATGTAACATAGGCAATTTATTCTTCAAGGGCAACGGGCACTTTATTTGTAGCTGAAACAATGAAATATAAAGTTGTTTGCTAGCAGCAACCTCTTCATTAGTTACAGATCTCTTTAATGAGGAATTATTTAGATGACTTACTTCTGCAGAGATTTTGCATATTTACTGATATTGGTGGATTGTAATGCAGAAGTTTGAGTGGCCTTTTATTGTTGAAATTTTCTGTAATGGATAGTTTTGTCATTATTGGTTCATACATTTTGTTTCATTACTCACTAGAAGACTGTTCTAAACTACAAATTTAAAACACATTCTAAGAAGTGGTGCTGTATTATACAAGGAATATAATTTAATACAATTAGGTTTATGGTGGTGCTGCGGTAGCGTTGTCACCTCACAGTAAGACGCTGTCTGGTTCGATTCTCAGCTAGAGTGTCTTCTGTGTGGAGACATGCATGAATGGGCGTACCTTCATTGAAGGTTGTGCATCAGAGCTGGTAACTCGGTACGTAAAAATCAACTACCAATCATTAGCGGACCAGCGTTCCACTGTGGCGACCCCTAACCAGGAAAAGCCGAAAGATACAGACACAGACAGGTTAATACAATCAGGAAGGTGAATCAAATAATGCATATATCATGTATGCTTGCTCACAGGATGCAGGAGATCAAAATAGGGGAAGAGACCAGTCGCCAATGGAGTCCCCCAGGGTTCAGTGCTGAGACTTTTTCTGTTTGGCATATACATCTCAAAAGTAGAAGGAAATACCAAAGGCCTTTGGCCAACTAAGTCTGAGATGACTGCAAGCTAGGAACAGTTACTGTATACCCAAATGACTTTGCCATCATGCAGGAAGGTTTGTCCCAAACAATAACTGGTGCCAGAATCATGAATTGAAACTAAACTCCAGGAAATACATTATTGTATCCTCTGGGAAGTCATCTACTCAGGGAACTGCCAAACTGATAATGCCCCCTGAGAAATTACCCAGTTGTTTGGCATTTGGGAACTTGTGTGTACAATAACTGGTGCCAGAATCATGAATTGAAACTAAAGTCCAGGAAATACATTATTGTATCCTTTGGGAAGTCATCTACTCAGGGAACTGCCAAACTGACAATGCCCCCTGAGAAATTACCCAGTTGTTTGGCATTTGGGAACTTGTGTGTACAGTGGCCTAACTTTTGACCAACATGTGCCCAGAGTCATAAGAAAGTCTTTCTATATTGCACAGCTTATAAACAAATTGATTTTGACTAGATCTAGAGATGTTAGTGTCCCCCTTTATAAAGCCCTCATTAGGTCAGTCATTTTGTATAATGCCCACTTTGGCATGTATCTATCCAAACCTGTGCAACAATTGGAATACTCACAGAGATACCTTACTAAAAGGATACAAGTCAACAATAGGTCTTGCATGGACCACCTGAAAGATTTATCACTATATTTAGTATCCTACGGAGTGCTTACAGGTGACATGCCTGGCATGCAAAGCATCCTCAGACCTAATACAGATGGACCTACTACTGAACATCAGCAAGTCAAATGGCATCAGAAATACCCAGTCCAGGTATCTAAACTGAATGTTGTGGACAGTTGGATATACATCACAGAGGCTACGACTGGTCCAGAACAGACTATCCATTCAAGTAAAACAAAGCTCACCCCTGTCCACATTCAAATGCAACTTGGATCTAAGGATGGGTAATAGAAAATATACTCCAGGATTGCCTCTCATGCCACTAATTGATAGAGACACTTCCTAAATGCTGCATCCCTTACATGGGTCCACTCAAATTATCTACAGTATGATCACATTTATTCTCACTAGGGCTAATATACAATTATCAGCCATGGGATAGGTAAGACCAATCAGGAAATGTTAATTCAAGCATCAAAAGGAAAATTGGCTAAGCTTAAAATGTCCTCCCAAGTTAACCTATGTTGTGGTAGTAAATAGTTTTAAAAAATTGCCCTTTTTAGATCACTAAGTGCCCCCTCACCCTCCGCTCCCCCAGTCTTCAACAGTTTCCGGTGCCTCTGTACTACATGCATACTTGGATACAATTATGTAACTGTTACAATCTACCATAGAAACTATGAACAAATAAAAAAGTTACCACATGCATCCTTGGAAAAAATTATGCAACTGCTGAAATTTACCACAAGTTATTTAGCAAATAAAAGTTACCACATGCATCCTTGGATACAATTATGCAACAGTTGAAATCACCACAGAAGCTACTCCGCAACTAAAAGTTATCACATGCATTCTTGGATCCAATTATGCAGTTGCTACACTCTACCACAGACGATATTCAGCAAATAAGTTACTACTACCAGACATGATTACATTACAGCAAGGTCATGCACATGTTACTCAATTCTATTTATATGTAAAGTGTGTCTGGTCATTATGTTATTATTTTATTCTGTTTTTACTTTTATTTTATTTTATGTTATTTTCTTCTTCTTCTTCTCTGTATGTATGTTTTTGCACTGGAAATGAAGCACCACAACTTCGTTCATCTACAATGCGGTGTAGTTCTGAATGACAATAACGTTTTCTTTGACTTTTGTCTTGACTTGACACGATCAGATGCTGGATGATGTTCAGTGGGCATCAATCACACATCAGGAAGAAATGAAGGCCCAACGCCAGTTGGTTGCCTCCCCACTCTAGAAGTCTGTCAGCTCTAGAAGCACATGACCTACAGATGGAAGCAAAGATCTATGAAATTGAAAATAGGACAAGGCAAATAACCTCTGTATTCTTGGAATGCCATAAAGGTTGGAAGGGATAGACACACTGCAATTTATTAGAAAGGAATTAATAGTCTTATTAAATGTGGAGATTACACCTATCATTGAGAGGGCTCATCGTACACAAAACGGGCAAGTTAATTCAATCTTTCCCATGCATTTTATTTTTAGATGTCTCAAGTTTAATAAGGAAAGGATTTTACTACAAGATATAGATTTAAATAGCAATTTAAAAACTGATGGTCATAGGATCATAGGACATTATTAGTCTATTGGCGCTGAGGCCCTTACAAGCCTAGCCAAGAATTTAGCCCATGTTTCGACAAGTCAGCACCTGATGCCCCTGTCCAGCAGAGACACAGGTGGAATGAGGTACTCTGATTGATGTGGAGAGGGAGTCTATTCCACAGAAGAAGGAGTCACTGGGACACAAATCTGTCCCGCCAACAAGTCCTATTGATGTCATAGATCAGGCTGAGATCATGCATGTGGGTTATTTAAGTGGAGCTTGACTTGCGGATATACAGCAGTCCCATCAAGGCGGGATCTGAGATTGCTTTGTATGTCAGACAGAGGTCACCTCTGAGGAGTCTGTATGAGACTGAGTAGAGGGCAGAGTTTTTAATCTACCTATGTAGGGTAGATGTTTGAGGCCCTGGATTCCCCTGGTGAGGAACTTCTGTGATCTCTCCAGCTGCTGCATGTGCTTTGTGAGGTACATGGGGAAAGGGGCATTGTACTCAATAATGGGTCTTATAAGGGAAGAATACAGGGATGTTATGACCACCTTGTCCCTGGATAAGATATCCTTACCAGTGAGGTGGGCCATGTAGAAAGCTTTCTGTACAATGGAGGCAATATGGTGGTCAAAAGTCAGTTTGCTATCAACCTGGGTACCCATGTCCCTCACAACTGATTGCATGCTTAGCACCTTGTTATTAATGTGATCATTTGTGGGGGCGTCACTCTCCCCAAAGAGGATGATGATGCATTTTTTGGCATTCAGTTTATGGCCATGTTTCTGGCACCAGTCATTTGTTGGGTGAGACCCTCTTGGAGGATGTCCACATCACTAGGGAAATTGATGACAGTGCCCAGCTTGCAGTCTTCTGCAAACTTGATCAGCCATAGCCCTCTGGTTTTGGCCTGCACCTCAGAAAAGTATATCCGAAACAAAAGAGACCCCAAGATCAATCCCTGGCATACACAGCTCATTACGGGTCTACTGTCTGAAGTGGCTTCCCCTATTTTGACTAGGGGGGTTCTATCAGTGAGCCAGTTTGCTACCCATCTGTTAACATATGGACTGATGCATAGTTGAGAGAGTTTGTCTATTATACCCAAGTGGGGAAGAATATTGAAGGCTTTGGCGAGGTCAAAGTAGGCAGTCTGCATCATCTTCCCCTCATCCATGGCTTTGGTGACTTTTTCAAATAATTTGACCAAATTTAACACATATGACCTCCCCTTGACAAAACCAAACTGTGTGGGCTTCAGTGTTTGGAGGTTGCCAATGTATGTGTTAATGAGGTCCATGATAATTTACTCCATGGCCTTGCAGATCAGGCTAGTTAGGCTGATGGGTCTATAATTTCCTGGATTGGTGGATGCTCCACCTTTGTGCAAAGGGATGACAGTGGCGTACTCAGGCTTTGTTTGAATAGGCTGTCTAATGATGATACATGTTCCTGCCTGAGTTCATGTAGGATGCAGACTGGGGTGTTATTGGGTCCCATGGAGGCTGTAGTTGTTGCCTTTGAAAGGGCAGTGATGACTTGCTCCCTAGAGATAAGGGGAGGGGGGCAGGTGCTGGGGATGCCCTGATTTACTGATGGGAAGGACACAGGGGTAAAGTTTTCACTGAACCTGTCTGCCAGCAGGTTGGCTATATCTACGATGTTTGTGTATGTGGTGTCCTTGACCACCAGTTCTGAGCAGATCTGAGTGCTTCCTTTGAGATTGTGGACATATGTGAAGAAGACTTTATGACTGTCTTTAGTAGATGTGGCCAGTTTGAACTTGAAGTTTGCTTTGTAGGATTTCACTAGTGGTCTTATTTGCTTGTTCAGGCTAAGGAGAGATTGCTTCCTATTAGGCACCTGCTCCTTCTTGGTCCTGGACAGCAATTTTTTTTTATTTTATTATACATTTTTTTATTGCAGATGTCCACCAGACAGGTTTACTCTTCCTTGAGGTGGATAATTTTGTCCTTTCGGGTTTTCCTGAGTCCATGGGGCTACATAAATGGTCGTATAGTACTTTGACATACGTTTGGGCATATTTGCCAGTTCCTATGGAGGGGGATGAGGCTATGAAGCTATTTATACCTTCCCTCAGGAGGTTGTAATCAGCTATGGAGAAGTTTTTTGTTTGACCCTAGCTGGGGGGGGGGGGCAGGGGAGATGGTGGCTTTGAAAGTGACCAGTTTGTGGTCGGATCATACCAGGGAGGATGACACTATAGGGATGGTACAGTGGTTAATCATGTTGGTTAATACAAAGTCCAAGACATTATCAAACTCTTGTGGGGATGTCAACCAGCTGGCCCAAGGCATTTGCACTGATGAAATCAAGGAATCTCTGGGCATTTGTGTTTTGGCATCCAGTAAGTACTGTGCCCATCTACATCACTGCACTTTTTTACAATGAAAGGCCCTATGATGGGTACGTGAACTTAGATTTAATATTACCTAAGATACCCAGCTATCCTACACACAGTTTCCAGGTGATGCTTCCTGTTGATGCTGAAAGCTTTTTGAAAGACTGGAAATCCTCACATCAGGCTAAATCATATGGATATTTAAAAAATACTATGAACCCCATACATTCAAAGTTGAGGGTAAAGGCCATTTAATGGAAATAACATTAAATCCCCAGCGCATAAGAAAGATAAGGGAACTGAGAGAATTATTTTATTTATTTATTTATTTATTTATTTCCAGTTTGATGACCAGTGAGGTCCACTGGGCTCAAGGAGCCTGTTTTCATTGGAGGCCCGGGGAGAAAAGCTCCACATTACATACAAGTAAATCAAACATATAATTATATAAAAACAAATGTCGAATTATATAATGAGGTGTCGCAAATTACAAATGCAAAAATAAACACTCTTCATGACATATATACATAGTTGATTAGAGAGCCATTTGCACAGCATATAGTTGAATTGAGGCAGCAGAAATAGCATGAACATAATGCTAAATACTATCAAATTGTAACTCTTATGTTAGTAGTTGCAAAGACTGAATATTTGAAAGATAGTAGTAAGTAGCGTTTGTAAAATGTGTGGGAAATAAAGGTGGAGAGTACAAAGTGTACTATGTATACATTCAAGATTGTGGTGAAAGAAGAGAGAGGCAGTTGAGCAGTAGAGAAGGATGCAGTAGTTTAGTAGAAATAGATTCTGGTGTAGGCAGAGAAAGGCAGATGTACAGTGGAGAAAGATGCAATTATTTAGTAGCAAAAGTGGAGTACACACATGGTAGAAATGATTATCTTAGTTATTTAGTTAAAACTAAACAATCATGGGGGGATCTAGGCAAAAAATATTTACTTCAATAGATTTAGTAGTAAATCAGAATGATGGCAATACACGTCAACAATCTGATGTCCAGGACATGGATTTTGGAGAATCAGGTCTTATTCCTGAGGAAATACAAGAAATCAAGGCCAGCTGGCTTGGGATGGGACACCTGCAGACCAGGAATAGAGACCTATTTAAACATGTATTGATGTGACAAACTATATTACCCATATTTCATAGACAAAGTAGGTTCTGATGTACCACAGAAAAGTTATTAAAGCTAGCTTGCTGATGTTTTTATTTCTTTTCCCTTGCTCATATCTGCAAAATGTTACATGATGTGTTTTAGGAAGCTGTGCATGACAAAATGGTACTTCTGTTAAATGTGAAACAACATGGTATTAGCCTGTAACAATTTGAATTTTGTATGATACCACTACTTTTTTAATTCAAATTCCTTTATGCAGCCTGAGAGCAAGATCAACATACTTTAACCATTCACTGTAATATGATGTTTCCCCCCTCTCTTTCATTTAGGTTCATTGTGGTCCAATTATTATATGCTTATTACATAAATGAAAGGGTATACTTGTGTGACGTTATGCTACATGCATTAAGTGTCTTGCATGACACTTTAGAGTGGTGTATGATGAGGGGTAAAATAACACATCCTGAGTATAACTGTAATTTGCTATAGTAAGCCTGAAGTGCCCTGATGGTATAGTTTTAAGACGTTATGTAGAATTGGGTTGTTCACTACAATGGATGTTACTGCCCCTAGGCAGACACCTAGATTATATTTAGCTAGGAGACTTTCTCCTGGTGGTGCTCTACATAGTGAAATTTAGAACTCTTTTCTGGATCACAGAATTTAAAACGGTATGTTTGGTTGTGGCTCAGGTAACTTATCACTTCCATTCTCTCGAGTTCTATATAGTCACAAGGATACACAAAATGTACATTTGATACCATAGTAGATTTGTTCTATGAATGAGGAAAATCAGATAAATCAATGAATTCACTCTCAACCACACATGTATGTTAAGGGTAAATCGACACTACTGAAAAACAAATCTGTATTGAACCGGCTATCACAGCACAAAGTCCAGATAGTCTATTTACAAGGAACTAAACTCAAGAAAAATCAAGAGCTTTTAGCCAAATGATGTAGAAGTACACCATCAGTGAAAAGAGGAGTAGCAATTCTTATCAACTGATCAGTGAATGGGAGAGTAGACCACATTATTAAAATAAAGTGTGTAGATGGCTTAATCACTGATTAATTAATTTTTATAGCTCAAATAATATTATCCACCCTTGGAAAAAATTAATTTCAGTGATGCAAAAACATATCCCCATTAATCAGAACATTGCCTTAGGTGGGGACATTAATATGATTGTAGATCCATGATTAGACCATACACTAGGGAGATGTCCTAAACCCCATAACACAGAGGCATTGTTGGATAGAATTAGTTTACAATGGCATTTAGATGACTGAGAATTAAAATGCCATGTAATAAAGAATTTATGTATTACAACTATCAAATGGGAACAGCTAGATGATTAGATATGTTTTGGAGGGTCCACTTAACTGTAAATCTTGCTATAACCTGTAGCTGGTTCAGCTTTAAATCCAGTTTTGGGAAATGTTGTTTATAGCTCATAAATGCACAGGGGCTCAAAACTGATCATTAGATAAATGACTTCAGATAAAAACAGATGAGAGAAGGTATATAAAGCCAATAATTTCATGGATAAAAATGCTTAGTGAAATCTAACCTCCATAAAAATGTCTATAAAGCTATTCAATGTAATCAAATTCATAATAAATGGAAATGATATAAGCTCTGCTACTGGGAAGCAGGTATTACATCACACAAGGTATTAATCAAAGATATCAGGAAAGAGCCAAGGAATTAAGAATTTTACAGATTATGATAAACACAGATTAATAACCTTGAAACCAATGGCTTTTGATAAGATATTTGCAAATTAACTGTATCCACCATCTTTAATACAAGATGTAGATGACAGAAAAAGTAGACTTCGGTATATTAAATTTTAGAGGTTGAAGAAAATACCCCAGCATATTATGCATAAACTGTCTGTCCCTACCAGAAAAGATGAAATAGCTAGAGTGATACAAATTCTACTCTCAGAGAAGGCTCCTGGCTTAGATCTGGCCTTATATCTTGGTTTGCAGATGACTACCATCTAGGTTGCTGACCCTGTAGTTATATAATATACTATAAAGAATTAATAAATTCTCAAAATGATGAGGGCTACAACTTAATATAACTAAATTAGTATTGTTTCCACATACAGGGCAAAAACAGAACTGGAGCTTTGGCAAAATTGCCCACTACAGATATGTCTACAAAGGCATTCATTTATCCTTAAACATGGAAGAAGTTCTGACTCTGACTGCACAACAATTAATAAAACAGTTACAAACTATCATATTAGTTTATAAACCCCAATACTTAAGAATTTTTAACCAGAATTTAGGTTACAAAAATAATCCACCCCCCAACATTTTATTTGTTACAAGGCAACTTCCCCACATTACTAGAACAAAGAAAGAAGTTATTTGGTTATGTAGTAAGTGCTGGCTGGGCAGATCTCGTTATAGGTAATTGTAATTTCAGGAAAGGGGTGATGTCAAATGATACACCAAGACTGAAATATTTATATACTACTATCCATTAGAAAAAGCAGGACCTTATTGATCAGGTGATAAAAAGTGGGAAAATTGTTTCATTGTGGCCTTACAGAAGAGGACTGGAAACATTCTTAAATGGTAAACATACAGATATTTCACCTACATAGTTCAATAGAATTATATTAAACGTATTCATGCATGGCAAAAGAACTCCTAATAAAACTTCTAATATGTTTCAGTGGTCTGACCTTAATAAATCTAATGATAATATTGTATGGAAATGTAAGATGGTGCAATAGTTATGGATGTGGATCATAGGAAAGATCAAATGAACTACATGGGTATTACTTCCTCTAAATGGAGATGTACATTTTTGGCTTTCAGGTATTCTTCCAATGATGGTTAGCAAACTGGATAATACTACTAATGGCTGGATTCATACAGTTATAATGATTTTATTTGCCACCATATTTAGATTCTTGAAAATAATAAACTCAAATTGTCACTCCTGTTTTCTCATATTATTCTGTAGTCTAGGAGATAAATCTAATACTAACTTGAGGTCTACACTGTGGATGGAATTTAATACACTGCTTTTGTTCCTTTGTCCTAGCACAATCTAATTTCATTCAATACTTTATGAAGTTCAAGTTGCTTATAACTACCAATATTTCTGTCTCTTTCTTTCCCTTTTCATCACAGTTTAACTCCTTGACACTGGTAAATGCATGTAGCATGTGTTAATATGTGTATCATCAAAATACAGATGTGGATCAGTATTACTTCTGTGTCTTAAAGCTTCAGTTCAGATGGCTTCTTGCAACTGCAATTTTGTTTATACATTTCATGTGGAGATTCTTGTTATATTATTTACTTAGTTTTCAATAAAATTTTCTTTATGAAAAGAAAAATGTTTCATTGTTAACTGGATAATCTGCTGTCCCACTTATCTAGGGGTTTCAGCATCTCTAAAGACTTCATAAGGCTGGGATTATGTATGTTTCATATTCTTCTTCTTCTTCTTCCGGCTGTTCCCATTTGAGGTCGCCACAGCAGATCATCTGTTTCCATTTCTACCTGTCTGCCTCATACATTGTTTAATTCATCCACTATATGATCTTATCTCTTTAGGAAAGCTGGTTCTTTAATCCAACATGATTTGCTTATGGCAATTCCTTATCCATTTGGTTCATGTTGGTTTAGGGAGACTTTGACTGATTATAAAGGTTTGTCTCTTAATCCAGCAAGATTTGTTTATGTTAATTCCTCACCCCACTGGCTGGTTTAGGGAGGCATTGATTGATTACAAAGTTCTAACAGCCTTTGACATCTCACTGACAGACCAAGTTATGACATTTATTTTGTTTAATAATTCTGTGTATTTTGAGATGGAATATTACCAACAAATTATTGGGGTGGCAAAGAGTATGGCTTGTGCACACATTTATGCAAATATTATTCTCTGGTTGTGGGAAAATCATTTTGGCTTTAATTTCTATTATAAATCATATTTACACAAGTATCTGTGATTTTTACATTATATCTTTATTTTGTGGAAAGGTTCTGAGGAAGTGCTAAATTAGTTTATAAAGGGTCTATATTATTTGAAAATGTACAAGAATAGGTAAGAACAGCATCAGAATGTATTCTCATGAGAAGTAATAATTTAAAAGATTTTTTAAAAGTACAGTGGAAAAAGTGAAAGGCAAAAAAGTAGCTTTTCTATGACCTTAACATCTATAACTTTTATTAAATAAAAATTATATGGTAACATTTTGAGTTATGCCTAATTCTGATTAGCAGTAGACATACAAATTGTGAAACTAAAGGTGCAGTTTACAGGGTGTACTACATGACCTGTGATGGCTTATATTTTGAAAAGATTGAGAGAAGCCCTTGAGCTAGAATCTATGGGCACATATATGATAAATGTAAGAAAGATTTCAGAAGTGCACTAGCCAAGCGTGCTAATGAATATAAAGTTTGTATTTTTCTTTCGGACAAAGTGGATATTAGTCACATGAGTGGCAGCTGGGAATTGAAGTTAGAATTTAAAGAGCTTTTTTGGCAGCTAAGACTGAATGTAGCCTGCCACCTAGACTAAATGACACTGTCAATATAGTTAATGTACTTAAAATGTCAGCATGTGAACTGCGAAATTTTAATATGTACCCAATATATATCTATATCTATATATATAAATAAATATCTATATATATATATATATATATATATATATATATATATATATATATATATATATATATATATATATATATATATATATATATACACATATATATATATATATATATATATAGACACACACACACACCCATACACACATACATACACACACACACACACACACACACACACACACACACACACACACACACACACACAAAAAAATGTTTACATGCATTTCATTTCATGAATATTTTATACTGAGTAGTTTTTATCGACACATTTTATTTTTGACCAAAAAGTTATAAATGATTGTTAGCCACGTAATTAAAGTGTTAGATGACTCTACTGACTGACTTTTAAAAGGGATTGGATTGTTCAAAGTACTTTGTTCTGAAGACGTCCAATTGTACTATGGACCAAAGTGTTAAAAAAAGATTTAATAAAGTGTGATAAATGCTTCCCTTTTTTATTGAAGAAGGAAGGCATTGTTTTCCGAAAAAGTTAAATGTAGTTATGAAAGGCATAACTTGGTTAGATGATAATATTTTATATACTTACATAGCTGAAATCCTGAGCTGAGAGTTAATCCTATCTCCTTTAACAAACAGTAAAGAGATAATATTGGAGTTCCACTCGCAGATCTATTTAATATGTCTTTATGAGGAAGGATTGATGCTGAGCTACAGAATGAATTGCTGTGGTCCTTCTGTAGTACACAACAGCTAAGAATGAGCCTAACAATTACAGACTGGTCATATGTCTATTCAGGGAAATATGAGGCAGGGATATTAATTATGAGGCTTGAAACAGTCTGGAAAAAACAACATAACAAATAACAACTGAAAATTAACTGATAAAGGGAATTCTTGACAAACAAATTTAGCCATTTTCTGTAACTGGATTGTAAAATCATTAGACAAGGTTCACCTTTTTCCAGTATCTGGATTTTTATTTCTAAAGGGAAACTTAAGGCAAGAGCTATTACTTACTGTGCATCATTCCCCAGAGGAAAAAAAATAATAAACCACTGAAAAATAAACAAGGGGTTATAAATAAAACAGTGGATATCTATTCACCCTAGAAGGGAGATAGATGTTTCACTACACAACGACATAGTGAACTGCATGAGCTGCTCAGTGTAACCATCCCCCAAGAGAAAAAGTTATAAATCACTGCAAAATGAATATGGATTCTCAAAATCAAAGAGGGACTACTCATACACCTAGAAAGACATTACTTGCCTCATAAAAACAACACAATACTCTGTATGAAAACAGTACTACGGAAAGAAAAAATGTGACCCAGTTGTAAGCTTTCACTTCATGTGCCATTGGGAAAGGTTCAAAACCCTTAGGTTAACCATTCCTTTCCACAAGATTCTTAATGGAAGGTGAGACTCCCCTTTAAGACAGGCTCAGAAAAATCAGAAAAATCCCACAGTAAACTTGCTTCTCCCTTGTACTTACAGCCTCACGTCCCTTCTTTTGCATCACTACAAGCAGCCATTTAATATCTTGGACTGCAATATTTCATAATTTCCACTACTGGAAAAGGAGAACTGGAACTGGAACTTTGACTGTTATTTTACAAGATACTAGAAGTGCTGTACAGGATTTTTTTTCGTATCTCTGTCTGGGTTAGCACCTGCTCCATTTATTTTCCTACACTTGGTTCTCCTTCAATTTTGCCCTCACCCTATTTCCACCCACCCCCACATCATTAAAGCAATTCTTTCTGCATCCACTCCTCCACATTCCATTTCATATCAAACACACATTGCATTGAACAAACCAGTCATTTATCCCTATAAAGTGCAAATTCACATAATCCACTCCTCCTAAACATCATCGCCAGCCACATTTCTACTAAATGTATATCAGTGATTTACCAAACCCCTTACAAAATTAACCTCACAACTTATAGTCCCCCCTGAAAATATATAGCAGACTCAACCTATATTCTTCATATCTCTAAATCTCAACTCCTTTTTACATTTTTGTAAAAACACACAAGACTTTATAAATGGTAAATATCTGACCCGTCTTCTTCTTAACTTTAACAGTAATCTTTTCATTTCGTCTTCTTTCCCTATCTCACAAAACTGTCACTAATGTTCACACCCCTAGATAGCAGCAAAGGCCGAACTCCCCTTACACTTCAGTTTGTGGGACAGAACAACCAGCTACAACCACTACCTGTCATAAATTTATAATTCCCCACATCAAAAAGCCCCTAGCAATATGCAACCAGTAATTCTATTTTCTGTTCTAGTAATCCTTCTGCATCTCCCAATTGAATGTTTGCCTAATTATATTTAAAAATGTATACAAGTAATTTCAGCCAAAACTTATATGCACTCTCTTGTGTAAAAAAGTGGGCTGACATATATCACGCCACAATTCTATGTACTCACCCTCCCATGAATAATCAGTTTCCCAAAAGATATTCCTTTTATCTCTTAATATCTAATCATATCCACCACATTAAGAACTCTTTTTTCAAAATGGCCTAAAACACTGCTCAACCTCAACCCAATGTTCTGTTACCACTCTTTGTGGGCAAAATAAAACAAATCTTGGCCCTCCACTCTAATCAACACCAACTTCTCATTATAATAATCCCCCCAAAAATATCTTTCTCTTAAAGGCTAGATGAGACACATTTTGAATATTCTCTCACACCTGACACTGTGCTATTAACAGAGTACTGTGACCAAAAAAAAAAAAAAAGACCAAAATCACTTTTTGCCAAGTTACAAATATGCTTTCAGTTGCAGGACTAGTAAAAGGTGAAAAGGAGAATCCATGATTCTCCATAAAGCTACTTTACTAATAGAACTATGTACGCAAGCCTCTACCATAATGGGCACAACCTTACCTGCATTATACTTGTAACCCCTTAAAGAAACAAAACAAAGCAAACCCTACCTTGCAGTAGCATACTTACTCCAATTAGCAAACATTTCAGGTGGGAACAATTCTAGAACCTTGTAGAACAAAAGAGATTCATCACACTATCTAACTTAATGACCAAAGAATTAAGATGTCAACAAAGTCATATGTATAAACTTCCATCAAAACTAATAATTTTTCTACGCCCCAAAATTCTGGAAGTAAGTTATTGTAAATGGAACTGAATCCATTCCCAAACCTGAAGCCATTAACTCTTTCCCTTGAAAAAAGAACTCTTCCATACCTTTCAACTGTCCAGATTTTTGCAGACTGTCCAGAATTTTGCCTAATATTTTTGGTCTGCTCCTCATAAAATTTGTGGTTTTCTGAAGTAACTAAATAATAAACGACATTTAATTTCAGACTTCATATCCTTCAGAAAATGCATGCAAACACAACACATTTAATTCTACCAACTTTCTCCCTATTTTGGGGCCTCTGCCCCCCCCCCCACATTATTTTTGGCTTTGTCCAGATTTCTTGTACTAAGAAGTTGAGAGGTATGAACTCTTCTCCTGTAATGACTTCTAAATGGTATTCTTTAACCATCCCCAGGCCACCAACCCACATCTTAGCTTTATCCTCAAACCCATCCATTATCAGAACCACATCCCCCTTTACTTGAGACTCCAAAAAGCATTTATCTAGCTATTAAGTGATGTCTGACTACAGGGAAGGTCCGACTGAGTAGCAGCCCATTTTCAGCAGAGGTCAGGGGAGAAAAACTCCAAAGTATTACAAAACATTTTAAGAACAATAATTCTACAATCTTCAAAAATATTACAAAAACATCTACAGTCTAAATAATTATACCAAATTAAACATAATATGAAAACATTGCTTAAGAATTCGTACAAATTACAAAACAATGATTTAATATTTAGAGAAATTTTAGCCAGTTTATACAGAAATTACAGGTAAGTTAGTATAATACAAATAGGAACTGCAATATGAAGTGAGAGGAAAAGTAGGCTTATAGTATATTTAGAGAGAAAGCCATGGCAGAGAAATTGATAGAAGTAAGGAAGCAAGCAAAGAAGAGAGACAGGGGGTGTACTGGATGAAAAGTTACACATTTAGGAATATAGTTTATCCTGGTTTAGGACAAGGACAGGCCAGATTTTGGCTATCAAGTCTTTCAGAATGGTTTTAAGGGATGGGAGGGAGGGTATTGAACTGATGTTTACAGGTTACGAGTTCTGGACCTTAGCAACATAGTATGAGTATAGACAATGCCCAGCAGATTCTATAGGTTTGCGGACAGACAGGAGTTTTTGGTCATTAGATTGTAATGACCGATTGGGAATATAGTTGTGGAGAATGGTATTTAGTGCTGGACAAGCAGATGGATGCTGGATAATTTTATAGGCATAAGAAGCTGTATATATGTTAGTTGATGTGGTAGTTCTAACCAGTGTAGGCTTTTTCTTGCCATACAGGGGTGGGTTCTGAAAGGGGTATTTGCTACAAATTTAGCAACTTTGTTACAAGATTTCATCAAAAAAGGAAGAAAAAATATTATTTCAAATTTCCTTGCATATTTGAGTTGCACTTTATTTTGCCTGTGACTTAATACTGTATATTTTTGTACCTTTAAGCTATTTTGTTTTTAACCTAACAGTTGCTTGTTTGTCATTTCTGCTTGGTTTTGGTGCCATAGTCTTGTAGCTGTATTTATAATAATGGATGAACTGTGACATACTACAGGTTATGCATGACATTTACACATTTATATATATTTCTCTGCATTTTTGCCATAAACACATTCCCGTGTAATTTCTGCCCTGTTGGGGCCTTATTCTTTTAGCTTTATTTCATAATAGTGGCAGTATGATAAGTTTGGTTGTAAGATATGTGCCCATATAAACTGTTTATACTCAAATTCTGTTGAGAAGATTAGATATTCTATTTGCCTGGCTGAGATGCATTTACAAAGTTTTCTGTTTGTTGCAAGTGTTGCTGATTTTTCTGCTCTCTAATGATTACATTGCTACATCCGCTTAACCCCCTCCACTGTAACATTTCACTCTGATCTCCTGCTCATATCTCTTAGTTGTGACAGCAACCTGAGAGAACTGAGAGAACTGCCACTTGTTACAGGATCTGAGTCTCAAAGCTCCATTGTCTGGATTTATTGGCTTTTTTGGATTTATTTCCTCTTTAGCTTATCTCCTACAACCTACGCTGAGCTGAGCTTACCGAAGGTCTTTTACTAAAGACTCTGAGAAGCATGGAAAGTCTTGAACCTTGAGATTTTTTTCATCAAAAAGTGAAAGAAAAAAAAGCTTTCTGAACTGTGCTCAGCACACCCCTGCCATTCTGCTTGATGAGATCTATAGTGGGTTGGCTGCAGAGAATCTTTTTTTCTTTATAGGAAGACTTCCTAATCCACACAATGCTAGCAATCAAAATTTGAGTCTTCAGTAACCTGTGCCAAGCAAAAAAAAAAAAAAAATTACACCCTGCCTGCGCCCTAAATCATACCTGTCTATACCATGAACCAGCACTTCCCCACAACATTCTGTGGCTACCCTGTCTAAGATAAGTTTCTTGAGACAATGTCAGAATTGTCTCATGCTGTCTGACGGTTATCCATTACTCAAGCATCATGACACAGTGTGTGAGAGATGTACATATATAATGGCATTGAAGGCTAAAATCTCACACACAGACAACTCAAACATCATGATCATCAGCAGTGCACCACATCTCACCATGGCTATCATATTATACATAATCCTTCATACGCTAAGGCCCTAAAGTTTAATTTCCCTTGAGCTCAAAGATATCCAAAATGCAGCACAGGCACAAAGCACTCTTAAGGACACTGTCTGCCTGTTAATCCTACCACCTCACATAGCGCAACTAGTCCCAGAGTCTTGGATGATTAGTCCATAAAGTAGGCATCAACTAAACCAACCTAAACATTCAAGTTATAGGTGACATACAGGAAGTACCTTTTACAAGAGCTGAGCAAGGAAAGATTAATAGTTAGCTGTCTGGCACCAGGATCCATCACACACACACACACACACACACACACACACACACACACACACACACACACACACACACACACACACACACTCATGTCCTTGAACGACAAGTACTGCTATGACTCTGTCATAGTATGTGTGTGTACCTCCTCATACTATATGAAAAGAGTCATGATGGAGCTCTCAGAATATGTGTCCTGTGCATGTATGAGCCGCGCATTAAGCAACATTCTATCTTCTGCAAGGATGATGCCACAATATGAGAAAAAAAATAACTAATTTCAAAAATTGGCTTCATTAACTTTTGGTGTCATTTGAAGGGGGTCCAATATGTGGCAACCTGGGAGGATATGATTGACAGACCATGCTGATTCAGTAGGAATGGCCTGCACCTGCCCTTCTATGCTTTCAAATATTGGTAAAGACATTATCCACCCCACAGTGCTTTTTTCACAATGCCAACCAAATATAACTACTAATATAATGAAACAGCCAAGGAAAATCTGAAAGATTTACTGACCAAGGCTAGAAGACTAAATCCAGCTCCCTACAAACATTCTTCCCACTGGAGGAAGTAGATATCTGTGTAGTGACTCAGACATGGTTTAAAAGGGTGGAGATTACCCCACTTATGCAGGACTACAATGCCTTCCATACTTTTATACTAGGCACTGCACTGGAGGGAAAAAGGTAAAGGTGTCTTAGTCTTCATTCAGAAGAGAATCACTTCAGGGCTGGTAAAGTAACATGATGCAGTAGATCTTCTTCATGTCTAAATCACCATCAGACAGGTCCCTTACTATATATTAGTTAGCTACAGAACTCCCTCAATAGCTTGAATAACTATTGCTCGATCGGTTGTATTTTAAAACATAAAGCTTTAACTAGATAAAGTACTATTATCAACATTTCCATATATGTTTGTGTATAAGTTAACATCCTAATGAAAATCTGAACTTTGATTTTTATTAATTAATTTTTCTTCTTTTTTGTATTATTTTTAATAAGTTCATTCATTTTTTATTCAGAAATGTTATGGTTTTAGTGAATGAATAGTCTTGCATTTTTAGATAACTATGTTTATACAGTTTGAACAGCACTTTAGCACTTTGGCACTTTAAGAAATGTAAATGGGGGGGGCTTAATGGCATCATTCTTTGATCAGATGACTGCTTTGGGCCTTATTTAAAACCTGTTTTTTGTGTTCAATTTTATCTGAAGAAGGTCATTATCAATCTATTTATTTGTGGATAATAAAAGTTCCTTCAATAATCGTGCGGCTTCTCCTTCAGGCAGCTAATGTAGTTTATGTTTCACAATTTTGCCTTTTGATTCTGTTGCTTTTGTCCCTTTTCTCCCTGCTACAGGAAAAATAATTGAAAAACTGGTATGCTCCCAGATCTCCTCCTTTATCAAGAAATACAACTACTCCAGAAATAAGCATGGATTATGGCCACAAAAGTGCCATAGTGGACACCAAACAATGTTATAATACTAAAAACAGAAAAGGAATATCTCACTAGATCAGCCGGCATACACTTCACTAAAGTGTTTCACCTTGTTAGCTAAAACCTGCTCTTTATCTCCCCCATAGCCTTATGAAGCATCTTGCCAATTCAGTTATTTTCTATTAGTCAGAAGACTTATGTTCTCCCTCTCCTCTTATTTCCTCTCTTCATTAACAGACTCTATGATGACTTCTACACTAATCTTATTATTCTTAGTGCAAGCATTTTGATCAGCATCAAAATTTCCAGTGGCACATAGAAAAATCAATATCCAAAATCAACAGGTTGCTCATCTGATCCTGGAAAATATAAAACGTCTTATCCACTAAACAGAAAAAAAGTGTCCATGAGAAAAGACATACTTTTAATCCATCTTGAGTAAGGTCTCCCCCTCCCCCAATTACAGCGGCATCAAAGAAAAATTACATCTAGGAAATCATTTCAAACCATATATTCTGTTTCAAGCCTGCCACATCATGACATCCCACTAAATACCTGCAAAAGAAATCTGACCAGAGCAGTCTTTGTACACCTCACAAAAGCTTTTCACCTTGTTAACAAAAATTGTACCACCTAGTCCTAAAAAGAAAGCAAAGTGATACTCCATGCAACAAAGGTCAGATCTTCTCCTTTTCTTCCTACTATACACATTTTTGAAAGAAGATGCATTTCCCTTACTACTACACGGGTTTGCTATCAGACACACACTCTATAATGTAAGGTTCCTACCTATGAATGTACTCTCTCGCCTGGTTCCATAAAGTAAGCTCACCAGTACTTAACACGTCTCACATCTAGTTTCTAAATTTTAGGAGGGACTTCCACAATCCTTTAAAAATTACACCTCATATCCCACATTTCAGAAAGCCCTTAAAAAGCATCCATGTGAAACCTCCAAAGGTAGATGAGTTCATGACAGTAACCACATTCCAGAAAAAAATGTAATGTACACCCTCCTGCTTCTCAACCACCTGCTCTATATAGAAACCTCAGAAATGCTAAAAAATGTAATACTTTCGTCAAGTTGCTCAAATATTTTTTTCCCCAACATCCCTTTCATTCTTTCCACCATTCTCACACATATTATTCCTATCCTGTCATCTAGCTTTCACCATGCAGGGATCTGTTAACACAAACCCTCAAACCATATGTCTACACTGGCAAGTATAGCACATACACTGTTCTTTCATCTTATAGTTCTCAATAGCAATATATTTATACGTCACCCTGGTGAGCTTATTTGTTCTTTATTTTTCTGTATTCGGTTCGCATGGTAAAAGTTTTGCTCATTTACTAGATTGCTACTAAGATGATATTCTCATTTTATATTCATTGTATTTATTTATTTTTATTTTACATTTGATGACTGGGAAAGTCCAACTGGACACAGGTCCATTTTCAGCGGAGGCCCAGGGAGAAAAGCTCCAAATGAAACAATGCTACAAATACATTTTATAAAATACATAACTGTACTCTTAAGGCATACAAATATACATATTAGAACATATTTAACATTTCTTCATAGACGTATAAATTAATACCATCAGAATAAAACATTGTTTGGTAAGAATAAGTATTCAGATGTTAGAAACTTAGAGCTGATCGGCAGAATCCTTGCAACACTGCGATGTAGTGGATTAGCCTGGACAGTCACATGGGCACAGCCAATTGTTAAAATAGTGGGTTTTGAGTAGTTTCTTAAATAGTGAAGTAGAGCTGGTAGAAGTAATGTGATTTGGGAGTGAGTTCCAGATTTTTTCTATTGTACAGCCAAAGAGAGTTTTACCCACTTCATTCTTATGTTTGATGACATTAATGAGATTTCGGTCTGTTGATCTTAAGGCACGTGTGGTAGTGTAGGGCTGTATTAGATCCTGCAGTGCTGGAGTTTTGTCAGGGAGGTAGTACCGTTTGTGGGCTGTGGAGAGTTGAGTAGTAAGAAGTATTTAGGGCAACTCAAGCCAATTGAGTTGTTTGAAAAAAAGACAATCATCATCATCTTCTTTCGGCTGTTCCCGTTAGGGGTCACCACAGCAGATCATCTGTTTCCATTTCTTCCTGTCCTCTGCATATTGCTCTGTCACATCAACCACCTGCATGTCCTCTCTCACCACATCCATAAACCTTATCTTAGGCCTTCCTCTTTTCCTGTTACCTGGTAGCTTCATCCTTAGCATCTTTTTCCCAATATACTCACCATCCCTCCTCAGCACATGACCAAACCAATGTAATCTTGCCTCTCTGGCTTTGTATCCAAACCTTCCAACCTGGGTTGACCCCCTAATATACTTATTCCTAATCCTGTCCACCCTCGTCATACCCAGTGCAAATCTTAACATCTTTAACTCTGTTACATCCAGCTCTAACTCCTGGCTTTTTGTCAATGCCACTGTCTCCAACCCATATAACATAGCTGGTCTCACTACCCTCTTGTAGACCTTCCCTTTCACTCTTACTGGTACTCGTCTGTCACAAATCACTCCTGACACTCTTCTAACACAATATTTTCTTATTATGATTTTAATGATATGGAGTTTTTTTAAGGTAATTATTTCTTTAAGACCTGGAAGTTTGTTAATTCGTTAACCTATTTATTTTGTCAATATAAATGGAGGGAATTTTTGGCTGTTCAGATATTCTGAGAAAGTCCAGGTGAATGGACAAAAGCGCTCAGTGTTTATTGTTTTACAAGAATAAATTGGCTGTTTTTTCTATACTGCATTTTGTATTTATTGAATATTGACACTTATAGCCCCAGACTATGTGGACCTGGTTGTGTTTACTAAATCTTTTATGTGGTCGCACGGCTGCACACCTTCTTCTTCGGTTACAACCACTTTTTCCGATTTTTGCACAGGGGACTGAGGTGTCACTTCAACGTGATGATCATCTACAGCTAATATACATCTGAGCATAAGCATTTATTGAAATTAAAAATATCAAATGTAAATGATCGACAGCAAATAGTCAATTCCCACATAATCAAAAAACACTAAAAAACATCTTGTTTTGTGGTGGGGCAAACTCCCTGCACCCCCACATCCATTGCTAATTATATAATAAAAAAAATAAATAAATGTACATACTTCTTCGAATTGAAAGTCCACTTTATATTTTTCAAATGACAGATAGCCAACTCCATTTTAGCGAAAGTACACTTAAGCAAAAATGTGTTTTTGCGAATAACACATTATCAAAAAACAAAAACAAAACAAAAAATACTGCAAACACATTTTTGCATGGGGAAAGCTCCCCTGTCCCCCACACCCCCCACTACTTACATATACTAACTCTAAGATTGCACTACAATGGGGAAAATTGTATATTTCCTTATCCTCAGTGTACTAAGATCTATAACAAGTTATCTCAACAGTAAAAGTTCCCTGATCATTACAGACTTCAACAGCAAGTAAAACTCACCACACCTGAACTACAACAGGATCCTAGAATTACCAACAGTTCTTTGCGAAAGTGCATTTTTAAGTGCACTTTCGCTAAGGTGGAGTCGGCTATCTGTCATTCAAAAAAGTGTACTTTCGATCAGAAGCAGTATATATATATATATATATATATAGAGAGAGAGAGAGAGAAATATATATATATATATATAGAGAGAGAGAGAGAGAGTAATCCCCACAGTACTGTGATTGCATAATGAAAAAAACTGTATTTTTTAACAGCTGATTTTTGATCAGCTGTATTTACCTTTTTCACTAGTTGATAAACATTCTTGTCAATGAGAAATGTTCCACATCTAAATATATATATATATATATATATATATATATATATATACATACATACATATACACACACACACACAAACACAAATATAAAACACACATACATATATAAAGACATATAAGCTCAAACAAGGGCCACTAAACTGCTATTAGTACCCTGTCTCTGTATTTGCACTCAAGACCAACTTATGACAAAAAATATGCAAAATATACACTCTGTGTGCTCACTGCCTTTTAATATTCCTTTTATTCCTGAAATCCAAAAATCCAAGTTACAAAAATGAGGGTACTTTTGCCCCAAACCATGACTTTATCTGACCACAGAGTCATATAAAAAAACATCAAAGCACCTGCCGTTACTAATGAAGAAGAAGGTAGCCAGACAAATCAATCCTGAGAACCTGCTCATAATGAGAGCACAGGTATTCAAGTATTGGAATTAGGGTTGTATACTAAGAACACAATTGGACAGAGTAAAATATAGTCCTGGCATGGAATGCACATTGCCAGCCTGAGTGAATGAAATCTCCATGTCCCTAAAGCCCAGCCAAACAAGTGAACTCACAGCCCCTTTGTCATGCATCCATTTTATGCAGACCTAAAAATCATCAGTCGTTTTTAAGCTGAATATTTGAAAGCTGACTTACTCTGCATGCCAATCACTTTGTTAAGTATTAGATCTGATTATCACAATAATCTGCCTATGAATTGCCCATCTTTAACTCTATATACAAATATATCTTTTTGTAACAATGCAGACAAACAGCTTTGGGCTCTGTGCTTTAGTTCATTCACTTAAGTATCTATTAAACCCTAAACTCCATAGCTTCTAGTAAAAAAAATAAATACATTTCATAAGCTTGATTCTTTCTTAGGTCACAATATGATTGAAATGAGTCTTTTCATTCAGAAATATTGCCTTTCCTTTCCATTTAAATACCTTATTGTCTTCCTCTCTTAAGAAATGAGCATTGCATACTGTATTTTTTCTTTTTTCCAAGTCCACTTGTGTGAAATATAGCTTAAAAACAAGCTATAGTTTTTGTAGAAAACTCCATGAAACTTCAAAAATGATGGTGGCTAGCTATCTTAAGCCAAAATCTGAATAAATATAACTGAAAAGTGTTGGAGGTTCACAAAAACCATGAAAGTGAAATAAAAAATGTTAGGAAAAGATATGTGAATGTAATTTTGAAAAAAATATTCAACTGAGATAAATTAAAAATGAATAAATAAATAAAAAATGAAATATTTACAATACCAGTGCATCAAAATAACTTCAGAACTGATGTGCAATTGCATATGGATGTAGAAACCGTATCCACAAATTTGCAGGTCTGTAGATACATCACAAATAGCAAAAAATGTACAAAAGATCAATAATGCAACTTTTGTAGCAAATACATTTAATGAATATAAACTGTAAAGAAGACTGATTAATTCTGAAGTTCCTATCAATGAAACATTGAAATACTTCTTCAAAGAGGTACGTGGTAAATATTTCCCTTACAGCACACTGGTACAGTGAGTAGAACTGTCACTTCACAGCAAGAGGTCCTCTAGATCTACTCACATTTCCAGTGCCTTCTGTGCAGAGTCTGCATGTCCTTCCTGTGTTTATGTGTTTTTTCTAAGTGCTTCAGTCTCCTGCCACCTCCTGAAGACATGTAACAGCATAGTTTAGTGAATCTGAATTGTCCCGTGTGTGTGTGTGTGTGTGTGTGTGTGTGTGTGTGTGTGTGTGTGTGTGTGTGTGTGTGTGTGTGTGTGTGTGTGTGTGTGTGCGTATCAGTGATACAGAAGAAAGGCCTGGCAATTTACATACCAGCCCTACTTGCCTAGTAGCCTTTGTGGATGGAAGTGGCCACTCACTTGGTCACTACAGGAAAAAGATGCAATTTGTAAATATGTCTGGATGGACATTTTTTCCATTAGTTCACATAGACTAAATGATACTGCATGCCACAGAAAAGACAAGTTGATTTGGAAGAATGAAATCAGTTCAGATTTCCATGAACATGGAGATGGTCTTCTTGTATGAAATCCCATACAGGAAGAACCCAAAACATTTAGGCAAACTAAAAGCATTACTGAAGCTGCAGGTAAAGCACAGAGATGAAAAAGAGTAACAAATACAAAGTTAAAGAAGTTATACCCCACAATGAATTATTGAAAATGATGGGATTCTTAACTGATAGGAACAGAAACTAATTATTATTAGCTGAGGTTATAAAGAACAGTAGTATGAAATGACTTGAGTAAGTAATGTTCATTTAGAAAGTGTTACAATCCAATTACTGAGGTAGTGGTGCAGCCTTTCATTTCTGAGTGAAAGTTAATTTATCAAAGAACAAAATAAGAGTTATTAACTTAGATTCATGTTTGTGCCAGCATTTCCTCTCCCATAGGGAAAGTAAAGAACAGATGATAAAAATATTTTTTTTTCTGGAAAAACATGCAACCAAGTTATTTAGAAATGCCAAAAATGGCCATAAAACATTTGTATACTAGTAAACATATCCAAACTGAACTTTAAAATTTTTTTGGCATAAGCATCTTCATTTCTTACCAGTGTTCTAATTGTTCTTTTTATTTTATGAAGCTCCTCATTAGACCAATATCATTTTAGATAATGGGAAACTTAGTGGTACATCTATGGCAGCTAACTAGTGTAGGGTCCATGTAATGGTCCTTTTACAGAATGGAATGAGTTTGTCAGAAAAAGCAAAATTCTGAGCTTCTTCTAGTAACTGCATAACCATGATTAAATTGTCAAAAGTATTAGTACCCATGGATTACTTTCATATCATGGACAAGTTACTCAAACCATATAATTACACCTGAGTGAGTGAACAGACTTTTGTCAAAACATGTTTGCATAGAGACAAAGCATGCTACCCCCATCCCATCAGAGAGCTGCACCCAGTACTGTATCCACCAGTTACCAGGTCTCGGTGGTAAGTTAAAATTCTTTAGATGGAAGTCTGTTTGACAAGATGGGCACAAATCAAATGGGCCTTAAATAAACAGTCTGCAACAAAACAATCAATTACCTTGGGGAGACATTCAAGGAGAAAGTACTCACACAGTATACAATGATGTGGTGGTGTAAACAACTGGTTCATTACACTACTGTATTGCAGATAAATATTCCTGTTTAAAAAACTGGCTCAAGTGAATGACCTTTTTTACAAAAAGCAGTATTAATCCTCTAATCGAAATCTATATCTATTGAGTCATGAAGTAATTTCCTTCAAGGGGTTCAGATTATCACTGACCAAAATGTTGAAGTATCATGGAATCATCCATTTGACTTCTGTCAAAACTAAGTGTGAAATCTGTGAATTCTTGCAGTAAGTCCTCGCTCATCTCTTATAAATCAAGAGGAATTTCATTGGTTTATCCTTTGGATCCTATACTATTGCATGAATGCCCAGATCCAACACAGAGAAAAACAGTAGATAAAAAGGAGACATGCCAGTTTCTTGGAACACATTTTTAAATACTAATGGAAAAGTTTGAACCAGAAATTATGATCCAGAGCTTGTATAAATGCTTTCTTCTCTCATGTACTAAAAATGAATAAGTAACCACGGAAAATGATCAGAGAAAGTCTTGTGGTCCATAACCATGAGAACAATAGCCTTTATTAGCACCTTCATGTGTATGGACAAGGTGTGTTTCCCTAGCCAATGCTGCAGTGTGTGTGTGTGTGTGTGTGTGTGTGTGTGTGTGTGTGTGTGTGTGTGTGTGTGTGTGTGTGTGTGTGTCTTTGGTTACAAATATGCACAGCTAGAAATAAGTGAATAAGGCCAGTGTTAGGGAAAACAACTGAAGTATATAAGGTGATCCATGCTGCTGTTACACATTACTGGCAATAAGGCACATCTCTTGTTGAGGATATCTGGTTATACTAGGAGAACGAAAACTATGCTGGAAAAACTGATTTATTGTAAAAAACAGTGGTTAAGCGCTTTCTACAGTACTAGACTGTCTTCATCAGAACAACATTTAATAAAATTAATTACCTTATATATTAAAAACACTCTGAAAACCCGCCCTTAATAACAATTATTCAATTAAACCATTGTCAATGAATCAGTAAAACTTTGTTGCCTCATAGCATAAACTGCCATGCATTAAAATATCAGTTTAAAATAAAAATCAATATATAATATTTATACAACAATAACACTGACACAAAAACAACCATTTACTTAGGTATGAAATACCTGTAGAATATATAACCAAAATGACAAAATTTCAACAGTATTAACTAATCAAATACTTGCATTTTGCACTAATAAGAATTATTAAACACCTTTAACATAATACCAGTGTAAATGCCTAAACATTTTGTAGAGATGTTAGGTGCAAAAATAAACAATATAAGTATGTAAAATACTACCAATGTATATGTAACTACCAGATAGTTTCAAATCTACAACTAAATAGTCTAAAAATAGAGCAATAGTGAATATGTGAGATACTTTGAAAAATACATTTAGTCAAATTAAACCCTGACTAAGGGTTTAGTAGGGATCATTTCATTAAGGCCCGGGGGGGTGGCTGCATCTAACTTAATCTGCCACTTAATTTCCCTTTCCCCCACTACTGCCTTGATGTTACCTCCTCGAGGGTTAGGAGTAATGACTTCCAAGATAGCAAATTTAAACATCTTGCACTGCGGACTGTTAATAAGATGTCTTGATAATGCATTATTAACGTCACACTTCCTCATACAATATGTATGGTCGTATATTCTGTTCTTTAAACTACGATCAGTCTTCCCCACGTAGTAACTCATACAAGTTTGACAAACACTTAGATATATGATGTGTTTAGTCAGACAATTACCATTGGAGAACCAAATCTTACTTTTTAAACAATTTTTAAGAATAATACTTGGTGTATCCAAAATGTATTTGCAATAATTACATTGACCACATTTTTAGTACCTGTCTTCTGTACCTTAATAATCTGTTGACAATTAGATTTAATTTCTATAATTCTTTTAAGGTTATTTCCTGTTTTATAAACAAAATGTGGCCTTTCAGTGATCTTATTTTTTATTCCCTGATCACTGGTCAAGATGTTCCAGTTCTTTGTGATAATATTCCTGACCTCACAAGAATGCCTACCATATTTAATAATGCATGATTTTGTGTGTATGTTGTCAGTAACTGCCGTATCAGGCTTGTTAGTTTCATCACTTGTGACAGGGTGCTTGACAATACCCACCCCCAATAGTGGTTTGTATTTATGTCCCCATTCCTTACTGACATACCATATAATGTCCTTAACCATCTTGTGAGGATACCCCTTGTCCATGAATAACTGCCCAATGTAATTCAATTCTTTAAGCATACAATCTCTTTCTGTGGTCATACGAGCAGCCCGTATACACTGCCCCTTGATAATGCCCCTTTTGGTATTATATGTATGTGCACTGCTGTAATGTAGGTACCCATTACTGAACGTATCTTTTCTGAAGATACGAGATTGAAAATCATCACCCTTGTTGTAGATGAAAACATCAAGATAGTTGATACCATTATTATCATACTGGTGGGTGAACTTAAGATATTGAGTGGTGTTGTTGATGTAATTCATAAATTCCAACAACACCTGTACTTCACCCTCCCATAAAATAAAGATGTCATCCAGGTATCTAACATATCTTTTGATGTATGACATCCAAGGGGAATTCAAAATGAACTCCACTTCCCAATCCAGCAGTACCAAATTGGCATAAATAGGGGCACAGGCAGTGCCCATGGCTACACCTGTTTTTTGTCGGTAGTGCTCACCCTCGAAATAAATGTAATTGTGGTCCAGAACAATATCCATGAATTCCGTCAGAAGTGAGATGTCAGCCTGCCCTAACCCACTCACTTGGTGCATACTATTGATGAACCTCTGTAGTCCATCCTCCTTCGGAATGCATGAAAATAAATCCTGGACATCTATTGTGACATACACAACATTGGGGGACCACAATTCCTTCTTGAATATACCCAGGAACTCCCAGGAGTCTTTCATGATGTGTTCCACTGTGTTGTATATGTGTTTCAATTTATGATGAATAACCTGTCCTAAGGGGAAAGTTTTGCTTGCACTACCTGAAATAATAGGACGAAAGGGTGGGTCATAGATATTTTTATGAACTTTAGGAATACCAGTGATGGTAGCCAGAATGGGGAACTCCACCTTGAGAAATCTGTACAAATCCTCATTGATTCTATTTTCTACTATATATTCTTCCAAGTAGGAGTCAATACGGCTGTGGGCAATATTGACTTCATTAATGGAGGAGGGTGTGTATTGTGTTGGATTGTTCAATATTTCAAATATTTTATTTTTGTATTTTTCTTGATCATAAAACACAATACCCCCACCCTTGTCCGCAGACATGATACGAATGTTGTTGTCACATAACGATTGTATCACTTCCATCATATTATTACCAGGATGTTTCCCCCTTCTTGTATGCTTGTATTTGTTGAATAGGGAATAAAACTGAGAATTAACTACATTTTCAAAAGATGCAAGTGTACTACACATAGGTGGAGTAAAAGCACTTCTTTTCTTTAATTCATCTGTCTGTGTCACATTTACAATATTTTGATTTTTAAAAAATATTCCCAAATTTAATTTTCTCATGAATAGTTTAAATTCAACAAGGGTGTCAGTTAAATCAAACTTGAAATCCGGTATAAACTTCATACCCTTGGAAAATATTTGAAAAAATTCGGGTGAGACAGGGTGGGCACTATAGTTGTAAATCTTAAACTCCCCACTAGTGTGTAAAATCCCACCTTCATTAGTATCTATAAGATGTTTCCCACAATTAGTTTCAATAGAACCATTATCAATATTACTAGGACTGGGGTTGTGACTACCAGCTTCTAATAGTGTCTCCGGTTCCTCCAAACATTCCGCCCTTTCCCCTTGTATTCTACAGTTCTCCATTGGTCTCTTCCATTCTCTAAAAAACATTCCTCATCATTAGGGTGGACATCCACATAAGCATCCTCGTGAAAGCGGGAAGCTGAATAACTTCTATGTCTCTTCTCAGTAACATACTTTTTATCATTGCTACATTTCCATCTATAAGCTGTCCCTTTCTCATACTGTGCAAGGTCCCTCTGTAACTTTTTGTATTTCCTTTCATAAGTTTTTTTGTACATGTTCTCAGCATATTCGTACTGCTTGTAATACAACTTCTCCCATTGTGGAAACAGAACATCATTACATATCAATTTGTCAGTTTTATCAATATCACTTAGCAATAAACTTATTTTCAAATCATTATTTTCAATAATGAACAAAATGAACTTTCTACCAAACTCATCAAACATATCATTGCACAGTTTGATATTGTGGACATTCATGTCTACCCCATCGGTTCCTTAAAGAACCCAAACCCATGGGAACTATCCCACTATCTAAACATTTGCGTAGGTATAAGTTTTCTACTTGAAGGTTTTTAACCTTCGTTAAATTATTACCAAATGAAAAAATTAACTTTTTTAGTGAAGGAAAGTCTCCTCCTCCACCACCAAACTGATTAGTTGAAGCCGCTCTAGGAATGTCTTTAAAATCTAGCGGCATGTTCATAAATTTATCAAGATTGTATGCCTGCCTTTTGGCATGGTCTCCACTGTTGGGAAAACCTGCAACAACTTCTTTTACAGTACCTTTAGTCGGTGCACTCGTTACACCTCTTTTATTCTCATCACTGACATATGTTCTAACTGGAGTGTGGCGTTTAGGTTTGGCGCCAGATATTAAACATCGATCCTCATCCGTGTTGTCAGTATTTGTTGCCGTTGCTAACAAGTTAGAAGAAATACCTCGGCTGCCAATTTCGTCGTGAAAATCCTTCCTCGGCGTACACCTAGACGGTACTGGGGAGGAAAACCTCCTCTGTCCATTAGGAATATTGTCATCGCTGACGTTGCCAATGGAGGAGCACCAATTTGTTGGAAATAGTGTTTACCGGTGTTAACAGTTCCACAAGACGAGTAATTTCCCCTCTAATAATGGTCATCTCCGAGTGATTCTTGTCAATCTCGTCTCTTGATACGAAGTTAGAAACATTGAGTATCTCCTGCATAGAATCCATGGTTTACGACAAATCAAATGCAGATGCGTCCCAGTGACCAACAAATGAATAAAAAATCACCAACCAGTGGCAAAGACTTCACTAGGAGAACGAAAACTATGCTGGAAAAACTGATTTATTGTAAAAAACAGTGGTTAAGCGCTTTCTACAGTACTAGACTGTCTTCATCAGAACAACATTTAATAAAATTAATTACCTTATATATTAAAAACACTCTGAAAACCCGCCCTTAATAACAATTATTCAATTAAACCATTGTCAATGAATCAGTAAAACTTTGTTGCCTCATAGCATAAACTGCCATGCATTAAAATATCAGTTTAAAATAAAAATCAATATATAATATTTATACAACAATAACACTGACACAAAAACAACCATTTACTTAGGTATGAAATACCTGTAGAATATATAACCAAAATGACAAAATTTCAACAGTATTAACTAATCAAATACTTGCATTTTGCACTAATAAGAATTATTAAACACCTTTAACATAATACCAGTGTAAATGCCTAAACATTTTGTAGAGATGTTAGGTGCAAAAATAAACAATATAAGTATGTAAAATACTACCAATGTATATGTAACTACCAGATAGTTTCAAATCTACAACTAAATAGTCTAAAAATAGAGCAATAGTGAATATGTGAGATACTTTGAAAAATACATTTAGTCAAATTAAACCCTGACTAAGGGTTTAGTAGGGATCATTTCATTAAGGCCGGGGTGGCTGCATCTAACTTAATCTGCCACTTAATTTCCCTTTCCCCCACTACTGCCTTGATGTTACCTCCTCGAGGGTTAGGAGTAATGACTTCCAAGATAGCAAATTTAAACATCTTGCACTGCGGACTGTTAATAAGATGTCTTGATAATGCATTATTAACGTCACACTTCCTCATACAATATGTATGGTCGTATATTCTGTTCTTTAAACTACGATCAGTCTTCCCCACGTAGTAACTCATACAAGTTTGACAAACACTTAGATATATGATGTGTTTAGTCAGACAATTACCATTGGAGAACCAAATCTTACTTTTTAAACAATTTTTAAGAATAATACTTGGTGTATCCAAAATGTATTTGCAATAATTACATTGACCACATTTTTTAGTACCTGTCTTCTGTACCTTAATAATCTGTTGACAATTAGATTTAATTTCTATAATTCTTTTAAGGTTATTTCCTGTTTTATAAACAAAATGTGGCCTTTCAGTGATCTTATTTTTTATTCCCTGATCACTGGTCAAGATGTTCCAGTTCTTTGTGATAATATTCTTGACCTCACAAGAATGCCTACCATATTTAATAATGCATGATTTTGTGTGTATGTTGTCAGTAACTGCCGTATCAGGCTTGTTAGATTCATCACTTGTGACAGGGTGCTTGACAATACCCACCCCCAATAGAATATACGACCATACATATTGTATGAGGAAGTGTGACGTTAATAATGCATTATCAAGACATCTTATTAACAGTCCGCAGTGCAAGATGTTTAAATTTGCTATCTTGGAAGTCATTACTCCTAACCCTCGAGGAGGTAACATCAAGGCAGTAGTGGGGGAAAGGGAAATTAAGTGGCAGATTAAGTTAGATGCAGCCACCCCCCCGGGCCTTAATGAAATGATCCCTACTAAACCCTTAGTCAGGGTTTAATTTGACTAAATGTATTTTTCAAAGTATCTCACATATTCACTATTGCTCTATTTTTAGACTATTTAGTTGTAGATTTGAAACTATCTGGTAGTTACATATACATTGGTAGTATTTTACATACTTATATTGTTTATTTTTGCACCTAACATCTCTACAAAATGTTTAGGCATTTACACTGGTATTATGTTAAAGGTGTTTAATAATTCTTATTAGTGCAAAATGCAAGTATTTGATTAGTTAATACTGTTGAAATTTTGTCATTTTGGTTATATATTCTACAGGTATTTCATACCTAAGTAAATGGTTGTTTTTGTGTCAGTGTTATTGTTGTATAAATATTATATATTGATTTTTATTTTAAACTGATATTTTAATGCATGGCAGTTTATGCTATGAGGCAACAAAGTTTTACTGATTCATTGACAATGGTTTAATTGAATAATTGTTATTAAGGGCGGGTTTTCAGAGTGTTTTTAATATATAAGGTAATTAATTTTATTAAATGTTGTTCTGATGAAGACAGTCTAGTACTGTAGAAAGCGCTTAACCACTGTTTTTTACAATAAATCAGTTTTTCCAGCATAGTTTTCGTTCTCCTAGTGAAGTCTTTGCCACTGGTTGGTGATTTTTTATTCATTTGTTGGTCACTGGGACACATCTGCATTTGATTTGTCGTAAACCATGGATTCTATGCAGGAGATACTCAATGTTTCTAACTTCGTATCAAGAGACGAGATTGACAAGATACACTCGGAGATGACCATTATTAGAGGGGAAATTACTCGTCTTGTGGAACTGTTAACACCGGTAAACACTATTTCCAACAAATTGGTGCAATCTAACCCGCTGGTTAGTACGTCCATCCGCTCCTCCATTGGCAACGTCAGCGATGACGATATTCCTAATGGACAGAGGAGGTTTTCCTCCCCAGTACCGTCTAGGTGTACGCCGAGGAAGGATTTTCACGACGAAATTGGCAGCCGAGGTATTTCTTCTAACTTGTTAGCAACGGCAACAAATACTGACAACACGGATGAGGATCGATGTTTAATATCTGGCGCCAAACCTAAACGCCACGCTCCAGTTAGAACATATGTCAGTGATGAGAATAAAAGAGGTGTAACGAGTGCACCGACTAAAGGTACTGTAAAAGAAGTTGTTGCAGGTTTTCCCAACAGTGGAGCCCATGCCAAAAGGCAGGCATACAATCTTGATAAATTTATGAACATGCCGCTAGATTTTAAAGACATTCCTAGAGCGGCTTCAACTAATCAGTTTGGTGGTGGAGGAGGAGACTTTCCTTCACTAAAAAAGTTAATTTTTTCATTTGGTAATAATTTAACGAAGGTTAAAAACCTTCAAGTAGAAAACTTATACCTACGCAAATGTTTAGATAGTGGGATAGTTCCCATGGGTTTGCGGTTCTTTAAGGAACCGATGGGGGTAGACATGAATGTCCACAATATCAAACTGTGCAATGATATGTTTGATGAGTTTGGTAGAAAGTTCATTTTGTTCATTATTGAAAATAATGATTTGAAAATAAGTTTATTGCTAAGTGATATTGATAAAACTGACAAATTGATATGTAATGATGTTCTGTTTCCACAATGGGAGAAGTTGTATTACAAGCAGTACGAATATGCTGAGAACATGTACAAAAACTTATGAAAGGAAATACAAAAGTTACAGAGGGACCTTGCACAGTATGAGAAAGGGACAGCTTATAGATGGAAATGTAGCAATGATAAAAAGTATGTTACTGAGAAGAGACATAGAAGTTATTCAGCTTCCCGCTTTCACGAGGATGCTTATGTGGATGTCCACCCTAATGATGAGGAATGTTTTTTAGAGAATGGAAGAGACCAATGGAGAACTGTAGAATACAAGGGGAAAGGGCGGAATGTTTGGAGGAACCGGAGACACTATTAGAAGCTGGTAGTCACAACCCCAGTCCTAGTAATATTGATAATGGTTCTATTGAAACTAATTGTGGGAAACATCTTATAGATACTAATGAAGGTGGGATTTTACACACTAGTGGGGAGTTTAAGATTTACAACTATAGTGCCCACCCTGTCTCACCCGAATTTTTTCAAATATTTTCCAAGGGTATGAAGTTTATACCGGATTTCAAGTTTGATTTAACTGACACCCTTGTTGAATTTAAACTATTCATGAGAAAATTAAATTTGGGAATATTTTTTAAAAATCAAAATATTGTAAATGTGACACAGACAGATGAATTAAAGAAAAGAAGTGCTTTTACTCCACCTATGTGTAGTACACTTGCATCTTTTGAAAATGTAGTTAATTCTCAGTTTTATTCCCTATTCAACAAATACAAGCATACAAGAAGGGGGAAACATCCTGGTAATAATATGATGGAAGTGATACAATCGTTATGTGACAACAACATTCAGATCATGTTCATGGACAAGGGTGGGGGTATTGTGTTTTATGATCAAGAAAAATACAAAAATAAAATATTTGAAATATTGAACAATCCAACACAATACACACCCTCCTCCATTAATGAAGTCAATATTGTCCACAGCCGTATTGACTCCTACTTGGAAGAATATATAGTAGAAAATAGAATCAATGAGGATTTGTACAGATTTCTCAAGGTGGAGTTCCCCATTCTGGCTACCATCACTGGTATTCCTAAAGTTCATAAAAATATCTATGACCCACCCTTTCGTCCTATTATTTCAGGTAGTGCAAGCAAAACTTTCCCCTTAGGACAGGTTATTCATCATAAATTGAAACACATATACAACACAGTGGAACACATCATGAAAGACTCCTGGGAGTTCCTGGGTATATTCAAGAAGGAATTGTGGTCCCCCAATGTTGTGTATGTCACAATAGATGTCCAGGATTTATTTTCATGCATTCCGAAGGAGGATGGACTACAGAGGTTCATCAATAGTATGCACCAAGTGAGTGGGTTAGGGCAGGCTGACATCTCACTTCTGACGGAATTCATGGATATTGTTCTGGACCACAATTACATTTATTTCGAGGGTGAGCACTACCGACAAAAAACAGGTGTAGCCATGGGCACTGCCTGTGCCCCTATTTATGCCAATTTGGTAATGCTGGATTGGGAAGTGGAGTTCATTTTGAATTCCACTTGGATGTCATACATCAAAAGATATGTTAGATACCTGGATGACATCTTTATTTTATGGGAGGGTGAAGTACAGGTGTTGTTGGAATTTATGAATTACATCAACAACACCACTCAATATCTTAAGTTCACCCACCAGTATGATAATAATGGTATCAACTATCTTGATGTTTTCATCTACAACAAGGGTGATGATTTTCAATCTCGTATCTTCAGAAAAGATACGTTCAGTAATGGGTACCTACATTACAGCAGTGCACATACATATAATACCAAAAGGGGCATTATCAAGGGGCAGTGTATACGGGCTGCTCGTATGACCACAGAAAGAGATTGTATGCTTAAAGAATTGAATTACATTGGGCAGTTATTCATGGACAAGGGGTATCCTCACAAGATGGTTAAGGACATTATATGGTATGTCAGTAAGGAATGGGGACATAAATACAAACCACTATTGGGGGTGGGTATTGTCAAGCACCCTGTCACAAGTGATGAAACTAACAAGCCTGATACGGCAGTTACTGACAACATACACACAAAATCATGCATTATTAAATATGGTAGGCATTCTTGTGAGGTCAAGAATATTATCACAAAGAACTGGAACATCTTGACCAGTGATCAGGGAATAAAAAATAAGATCACTGAAAGGCCACATTTTGTTTATAAAACAGGAAATAACCTTAAAAGAATTATAGAAATTAAATCTAATTGTCAACAGATTATTAAGGTACAGAAGACAGGTACTAAAAAATGTGGTCAATGTAATTATTGCAAATACATTTTGGATACACCAAGTATTATTCTTAAAAATTGTTTAAAAAGTAAGATTTGGTTCTCCAATGGTAATTGTCTGACTAAACACATCATATATCTAAGTGTTTGTCAAACTTGTATGAGTTACTACGGGAAGACTGATCGTAGTTTAAAGAACAGAATATACGACCATACATATTGTATGAGGAAGTGTGACGTTAATAATGCATTATCAAGACATCTTATTAACAGTCCGCAGTGCAAGATGTTTAAATTTGCTATCTTGGAAGTCATTACTCCTAACCCTCGAGGAGGTAACATCAAGGCAGTAGTGGGGGAAAGGGAAATTAAGTGGCAGATTAAGTTAGATGCAGCCACCCCCCCGGGCCTTAATGAAATGATCCCTACTAAACCCTTAGTCAGGGTTTAATTTGACTAAATGTATTTTTCAAAGTATCTCACATATTCACTATTGCTCTATTTTTAGACTATTTAGTTGTAGATTTGAAACTATCTGGTAGTTACATATACATTGGTAGTATTTTACATACTTATATTGTTTATTTTGCACCTAACATCTCTACAAAATGTTTAGGCATTTACACTGGTATTATGTTAAAGGTGTTTAATAATTCTTATTAGTGCAAAATGCAAGTATTTGATTAGTTAATACTGTTGAAATTTTGTCATTTTGGTTATATATTCTACAGGTATTTCATACCTAAGTAAATGGTTGTTTTTGTGTCAGTGTTATTGTTGTATAAATATTATATATTGATTTTATTTTAAACTGATATTTTAATGCATGGCAGTTTATGCTATGAGGCAACAAAGTTTTACTGATTCATTGACAATGGTTTAATTGAATAATTGTTATTAAGGGCGGGTTTTCAGAGTGTTTTTAATATATAAGGTAATTAATTTTATTAAATGTTGTTCTGATGAAGACAGTCTAGTACTGTAGAAAGCGCTTAACCACTGTTTTTTACAATAAATCAGTTTTTCCAGCATAGTTTTCGTTCTCCTAGTGAAGTCTTTGCCACTGGTTGGTGATTTTTTATTCATTTGTTGGTCACTGGGACGCACCTGCATTTCATATCTGGTTATAACAATATAATAATGCCCTTAAAACCGTAGTCAAAGCATGATGAAGGTTGTACACCTCAAGCCATGGCATGCACTTTGCTTCAGCCAGAAAATATATATTGAAACCTCTGTTACATGACAATACTATCAGTTCCCTTCAACTGACTTGTATAATACAACCTTGGCTTACCCTAATGTTCAGATTTGGTAGTCTACTGCCATATAAAGGTGTATCCCCTTACTGGCTTAGCTACTCTTTTTACCCTGTAGATATCTATTTCAGAATGTTTTCCAATGGATACCCCTACAGCTATCACTCATCATGTACTTATTGTGGCTCTGTATGCAATGACAACCATTTATCATCTTGGGAATGAGTGATCCATTCCAGTATAATGCAATATGTTGCTGTATATTGTCTCTACTGAATGATTTGTGGCACCTTCTCAGGTGAAAAAGCCAGCCTACTTTTGCAAACTATGTTTGCTGACACCAGTGCATGATATAAACACTGACAACTAAAGCTATGATAAACGGATGCAATCAGGGGTCACATTAGCACTGGGCTGAAATGACTGCATTTTGAAAGGTACATGCCACAGCTTTGATTAATGGTGGTTAATGTGCACTGTTTCTTATATTGTAAGACTTATAATATTGGTGGAAAGGAACAAAAGAATATTCCTGCAAAAAAGTATAAAAAAAAGAGAGCCAATTAAATACGTTGCAAAAAGTCTGATACATCCAGGCAACCCTTAGGAGAGAGCACAGCAAGTGTTGGCATGGATTTATGTGAAGATACATACATTGCTATAACAGCACATACCATATAGTAAGCTATGGATGCAAACTCCAAAAGTGAGGGAGCGCAGTTAAGAAAGAACGACAGACATGCCACAGAATAGGACATCAGACAAGCATTGATCTAGGACAGCTGCCATTATCTAACCAACAGCACACAAGACATGATATTCACACAGCAAATGCTAAGAGTTTGCAATTTCAGAAGACAAAAGACACAAGGAGATGGCAGATGCAGGTGAGACAATATTCAGGTATACAGCATGCACGGGAGCTTCAAGAATAAGATTGTCATACCATCAGAGTTGCAGGCTATATATACTGGTACTGTGTCTGATAATCTGGCAGCATTCATGACTGCTGGGTTAGTACTGAGACGTCTGCTAAGTTACTTGAATGGAGGGTGCTGTTTATCTCAGCACGGCGCTCTTATTGATAGTAGCTACAACTGTAGGTAGACATTCTGTTTTACCCATTGTGCCAGCTGCCATGTCTGCATTTGGTTACTGCTCCTATTTGTGTCAGTTTTCCTATCTGTTGGAATATAATGCTCCAACATATATGGCACAGAAATACTCTGTTAAAAAAATACAAGCAGCAAGAAATTATATATATATATATATATATATATATATATATATATATATATATATAAAAGTTTGCAGTGCAAAGTATCTTGTGAGATTCAAAAACTCTTAGCTCTGTAAGCACATAATTGCATCTTGTACACAGTACAACACGCAGCTTATGTCAAACATTGTACAAATCACTAAAGACATGCTTCAAAGTCTAGGTCAAAGTCAGATAAAAAAAATGATATACCTTCATCAGTACATGCTGCTGACAGTATGCCATTGTGCTCAAAAAGTTAATCAAGTCAATCTAAAAATACAGTGACATTAACTACAAAAAAATATGTGAATGCCATAGAAGCTTTGTTTGTTTGTTTAGCAAGGTAAAATACTGATCCACACGGACCACTTTAAGTCCAGGGATAAAATTACACAAAGAAAAAACATATTGCCATATTAGAAAACAATTTGCTAAACATACTATGATAGCAAACATTTTGCTAAATTAATACACAGAAGTAACACTAACTATTTGCAAAGTGAAATCAGAACAACATTACACTGATAAAATACATGAGCAAGAGAAATCTTGCTGACTAAAAGTATATTGTGAGACAAGGAAGATTATTACAAAAGCTACAACATGTACAGCTTATGTGACATTTCCTTTTGTGATGTATTTACATTTGGATTGCTAAAGTATCCATTTATTTTTGAGAGAAAAAAGCACAGGATTCTACTGATACTGATGCTAATCAATGAAATCATTGCAATACACCTTTTCAGTCTTTGCCTTACAGATGTAACTGGTCAATAAAAGTTTTAATTTTGAATATTCTTCTTCTTACTTCCATTTCCAGCCAGCTAACCAACCATATATTCTGGGATATCTGTAAAAATATGGGACATAATAGGCCCTTTAGTTTAGTAAGACATGACAGTGTTTCCATTCTGTACAGTAATGTTTATCTGATTACTATAACAACCACCCCTAACCTGGGTAAAAGTAGTACCACAGAAAGGAAGACATTTGATCTTTCAAGTAAAGATGACACCATCTGACCTCAGGGATGACAGCAGAGTGTAAAATGAATGACAGCAGCTGACAGTTCTGTATATGAAAAGATTTCAAAGAGCAAAGAAGGTGAAGGAAGAAAGGATGGACAATATATATGTGCACCTGTTGCTACTTGTCAGGGAATATACATTATAAATGACTGAACTGAAGGCATTAGCCATATTTGCTACAAGAAACTGATAGGAGTGCATGCTCTTTTACACAAGTGTGGAAGTATTGTTATCTCTATACTTCTTTAAAAAAAACATAAACAGTTACATTCGGACTCGAGTATGGATAAAGTTCCTATCTCTTGGTACTTTCTTTTAGTCAGAGTCTGTCAGGAAGAACAAGATATAAAAAACTTTGTAGTGTTATTCTACACTGGAGCTCCTTAAAGAGACCACCTAGGATGCTGCTAGATATTTCATAGCAAGAGACTTGATGGATAGAGATAGCACTCAGATTCATTGAGGAATGTCAGTGATACCACAAGGAGAAAATAATACCCAAGTAGTAACAGTCAGTGAGAAATATGTCTCTACCTGACAACAAGACCACATGCCAGGAATCAAACAGACCACCCCAGTACCAATACTTTGGGAATATTTCATAGATCAACACTTACTGAACTAGTCAAGAAAAATATCCTAGATAGAATATCCTGTTTTGAAGACAATAAATAACTGCATCATCCTTATGCTTCCATCCTCCAAGTCTGCCAGTGCATTACTGTCATCCAGGAAATTAATGTTTTCTTCAATCATGATCTCAGGATGAGTGTTCTTGGTCTTGGAGTAACATTCCAAATTCTCTGAAAATACCCTACAGTAGGAGAGTTGGGTACTAATCATAGCACCAAAAGGCATTCTGCTTGCTACCCCACTTTCATTAGAAGCCTAATGTAACTAGTATGGCATGAGAGGCCTACCTTAACTCACTCTGCATAGCATGCTTTTCTTTATCCCTTACCTATGCCAAAAGAAGTGCTGTTAAAGATATGCTGACAGAAACAGAACAAGTCACTACAAATAATAGTGAATGAAACAGAAGTAGAAATTTTGATCATTGAGAAAATAAGTGGTTTTATTTTGTTTTAAATACATTATACATTCTGATAACAAATGATACTCCACCATGTTAGCTAGTTAATTAGTCCTGTAGAACTATCACCAGATTATTTGGACAAGGGGTTTTCAGTCACATAAGATCCGTGCAAGTGTAGTCTTAATGCTATTCCCAGTCATCTGATTATTTCTTAATATAACATCTCTCCATTATTTCTTAATATAACATCTCTCCATAACTACAGTTCAGCTTATTATAATTTTGTGTATGGTTTATCATTTTAATTTCAGTTTACATTTCTGCATTTTTCATTTTTTTTACCATTGTTTTGTATTTTTATTTTTTACATTCTTATACCTTGGAACTTTTCTTCTCGAGTCCCATCTGTAAATGAGGTTTAACCAATAGGGCTAACCTGGTCAATATATTATAAACAAAAAAAAATTGTCAGCTCTTGTACCATACAGGTTTCTCCCGAGATACAGTAGTGAAACTAATTCCATTTTGTTTACTGAAAAAATGCAAAAGGACAGCAGACAGAATAAAAGACCAATAACCAAATGCAAAATGCTGTCAATTACTGAGAGATACCTTAATGACTGCAGATATAAGTACACAAATACATAAATAATAATACACAATCAAAATATTACTTATTTTTTATGTTGCACACATCTTGTTCACACTATTTTACGGACATAGCACAGCATGCTTTACTGCCACTCTTTTGAAACAGGTATATATTTTTAAAGTGTATTTTCTTTATTTACATTAACTCCTATATAAGGCAACAATAGTGAACCATCATTTGATATTAAAACATGTTTGTGGACAGACTTTGGTTTTATTCACTTGCTCTAATTTTTGTTCATTTGTTTATGTATTTATTACACTGTACCTTTAAGGAGGCCAGCATATAAGGTAGTGATATATGCAGCCCTTTTAGATTTTGATGAAGTTCCTGGTAAGAACGAAAGCGCTAAATCCTGAATAAAGTATCTGGCTTCCACTGCTCATTTTGTTTTTTTTCATACTTGATGGATTTATCTGTAGTCATTTTGGTCTTCCTCAGAGGTTGACAGAGTTTTGCATTTGTTTAATGAAAAAATATATATTTATTCCTTAAATGTATTGCAGGCACAGCAAGGTTTCCCTTTGATTGCATGCCAAATATGGGAGTGAAAATATGCTTCTCCTGAAGAGTAATTTGTTCTAAAGTGACTGGCCTGCTCAATTCTAATTACTTTTTTTCTTCAAGACTGCTAATAGTTGGAGAAAGTGCAAAGCAGAATTATATACTTTAAAGGAAATGTTGCTGTTTTTCCAGATTAGTATGACCTTGTATATATGTATAAGTGAGAATGGTGTAGAAGGTGTCATGGGACTTGCTCCTTGCAAAAATAAATAAATAAATGTACCACAGAGACCAAAAACTGATACCTCCTTTAAACTGAAACTCAAGTCCATTTATGGAGTAGCAGATACTTCTTATGGAAAATAGCAGCAAACAATTTCATGAATAAAAAGCACTGGATAGCAGCAAAACAGTCTGTTTCAATACCAAGCGAAGAAAGACTAAAATATTTACTCAGGAAAAAAGAATCAATTTTTATATTAAAATATAATACATTACAACCAGTAGGGATGAATAAAGAGTGTCATTGGAGAAGTTTTATTTAAAATTGTCTGTTTAAAATAATGTAAGTTTTTTATTTAATTAATTGTATTTTTAATAAGGGTGTAGCTAATTGATTAATAGGTGTTTGTGTTTTACATAAAAATATGTTTTTTTTCAAATAGAAACTACCCTGTAAAGGCTGCTTAAGCCGAAGTGCTAAGAGGTGATTTTGCTGCTATTCATTGTTCTAACAAGAAATATTGTTTGCTGCTGTTTCCAATAATGCTTGGTACTGAAACAGACTGTTTTGCTGCTATCCAGTGCTTTTTATTCATGAAATTGTTTGCTGCTATTTGCCATAAAAGGTATCTGCTACTCAATAAACGGACTTGAGTTTCAGTTTAAAGGAGGTATCAGTCTTTCGTCTCTGTGGTACGTTTTGGTTTTGGTTCTAGTGGTTGTTGTTTCTTTCAGCTTTTCCCAGTTAGGGGTCGCCACAGTGGAACTCCGGTCTGCTAATGATTGGCAGTAGATTTTTACGTGTCGAGTTGCCAGCCCTGACGCACAACCATCAACGAAGGTACGCCCATTCATGCATGTCTACACAGAAGACGCTGTAGTTTTGGTTCTAGTGGTCTACACAAATAAATAAATAAATGTGTTTATACAAACAGGTGTGTGTGTGTGTGTGTGTGTGTGTGTGTATGTGTAGATAGAACTATATATATATATATATATATATATATATATATATATATATATATATATACATGGTTCCCCTTTATATGATTGAATATCTCTAAACTCAAAAGTCATAAACTCGAAACCAGAATCTGGAATTTAGAGAAACTGGGACATATGAAAGGGACAAAAAAAAATTAACACCTTTCAAATGTTTTCGCGGGGGGGGGGGGATTTGCCCCCCTGAACCCGCCACACCCCCCTACTTAAATATACCTATTCCGAGATGGCACTATAGTGAAGGAAAGGGAAATGTCCCATTCTGTGCTATACATGTAAGTGCAAAACGGAAGATTTTCCATTCCTCTGCTATAGTGCGGTCACAGAACATTCACATTTAAACTGCTAGGGTACAGTGGACCTGGCCCCCTGCAATAAGGTAAGTTAACTTTTTTATTTTTTTAAACCTAAGGCTCCCATTCACAATTTCGAGTGAGTGGAAGTTCGAGATTCTGGTCTCGAGATTCTGAATTTCGAGCTTCCATCCATTCGATCTTGTGAATAGGAACTATATATATATATATATATATATATATATACATATATATATATATATAAAATATATATATATATATATATATATATATACACATACACATATATTGTTTTAGTTTGTTTCAAACACATTTCCTTAGGCATTATTATTTATGTGTAGTTTAGTTTTTGTAATCAAAGTACCATGCAGCTTGATTCCTTTGTGATACATAACACTCATACACAGATGATATGTTTGATTCCTTTTTAATATGAAAGTACATAATTATCCACCTTCTAATTTTTTAACATATTAAGTAAATGGCATGTAGCCCACTGGAGGTCATCAGGGATTAGGAAAGCACCTCTGACATATTACCCTCATTTTATAACAATGAATTTAACCACACTGCTGCAATTTTAGTTCATGTGTCATTCTTTCCTCTCACACTGGAAAGCTGCACTCCAATACACCTGCATGTGCCACCGTGGTATCTACTTTATGAAAATATGAGGACAGACAGAAATAGAGAATGTGCTGGTTTGTCTTTATCTGTTATGCTGAACCCTTTAAAGTCTGCTGGGCCTTTGTGTCATTCATTCTTGGGCTGCAAACCCTGTCTCATCTGTATCTAGAAGACAGTTTAGGTTAGACACAACTTTTACCACAAAAATGAACAGCAACTATAAAATCTTTAAACAAGGAATTGTATAATGCCACAGATTGCCACATATTGCATCTGTGTAACTTTATAACAACCTACGACTCTGTTATGTTTAGCTGCAAAGAAACAAAGGTAAAACATTTAAGGACAAAGATGGCTTGTCTCAGAATCCACTGTCCTTACAAAACAGCATGTTTTATAATATTACATACATATACATTTTTAGAGTAATATTCCAGGCATGCTTTTCCAGTGGCTTTAATACATTAAACGTGCATCCTTCAGGTTGTACTGTTGCAAATATTTCATGTAATAACAGTTTATGGCACATTGGAATATGTATGCAGAAATTACATTGCATCTAATATATATATTAGATCTTATCTAAGTAATCCAGTCTTGGTTTGAGATAGATTTTGCAATTGTCTGGCAAGAAAGATTTATTTTGATTTATATTTTATTATTTATCACTGTTTTTCATTGTTTGTAAGAAGAAAGGGATAGCTTGTAGACAAGAAGATTTACCAGAGCATTGGTTGCAATTTATTGATATTTACTGTTAAAAAGAGGTGGGACTGTGAGTGATCGTGAAAGTAAATCAATTCCAACTTAAATGTGATCTTCACAACTGGTACAGTCAGACTAATGAATTGTATTCTACTTAACTTTAATATTTAGTTGTACCTTATTTGTGTGATTTTTCTCGTAGATGTTAATTTCAATTCTCTTTGAATTCTGTGGTAACTGATTTGGATTATTCTTTTCTTTTAGAATTCTTTATTCATTTGCATCTGAAAATGGATTCTGTAAATCAGTTTGCCATTAGTGATTTGCTAAAGCACAAGTATCTTGTACAGAGTACTAAATGTTATGTATTTATAGTTAACACTTGATAATACTGATGATCTGTGTTCCTCATGTCAAAAGTTGGATGATTTGCTTACCATTATTAGTAGCAAATGTAGACTAACTGATGATGATTGCACTTGTGCAGCTGGCACATCTTGGAGAACTGGTGTTACGTCTATTCATGATTGGAATGATAACATAAATAATGTTAGACAAAGATCAAATAGAACACGATTAGGAACGGAAGTGTACAGTGGACATAAAAAGTGTACACTCCTTTGTTAAAATGCCAGGTTTTTGTGATATAAAAAATGAGAGTACAATAAGTCATTTCAAAACTTTTCCTACCTTTAATGTGACTTATAACCTATAGAATTCAATTGAAAAACAAACAAATCTGTTAGGTGAAAAAATATTTAAAAAATATAAAAAAATAAAAAACGTACAATAAGCTGAGTGACCTGAAGAGGGCTGTGCACAAGAGATGCCCTCGCATTCTGACAGATTTGGAGCGCTTTTGCAAGGAAAAGTGAGCAAATATTGCCAAGTCAAGATGTGCCATGTTGATAGACTCCTACCCAAGAAGACTGAATGCTGTAATTAAATCAAAAGGTGCTTCAACAAAGTACTAGCTTAAGGGTGTGCACACTAATGCAACCAGCTAATTGTACGTTTTTTATTTTTTATATTTTTTCCCCTAACAGATTTACCAGAAATAGACTGAAATGATATTGATTAAAGAACATTAGTAAGGAAATTATTTACAGCATATGTTCAGAAAAAAACTGCTTCAGAATGTAAAAAAAGCCTACCTGGGAACGGAACAAACTAGACATTGTTTGTGTTGCTAAAGAAATTACTGTTACTTCATGTCACATTTTACCACCATTTATGTACATTGATCATGGGATGATAAAGATTAATTTCTTGATAGATAATTCTGACAAGCTGAAATCTACACCAATGATGCACAGATGACTACTTACAGATTATATGGAAGCAAAATAGTCACTAAGTAAAACTAATTGAAGTGATGCATTCAGTGGAAAAACTGGAGAAGGATGTGTAAAGTTTTGAAAGCAAAATTGTTTTAATCAAAAAATAAAAAAATGTTTAACATCAGGATTTAGGCACACAATATGAGGTGGATATATTTCCATAAGAGCAAAATACTTGATTAAGGTGAGAAGCAAATATAAGAAATGGAAAAGAGGTTGAACTACGACTTTTAAAATGGAAATAGACAAGCTGGACAGACAAACTACATACAGTGTGAGACAAGATCAAGAAAAATTTGAAGAAAATTTATATAAAGATATCAAGCATAATAGCAAACCATTTTATAGAGACATAAGATGTGCTAGTAGTAAAGACATGCACATTGATAACCTGTGTGTAGATTCTAAAATTTATTCTCAGACACAGTAGATTATAGATATATTTATAAAATCTCATGCAAAGCAGTTTTGCTTCACAATGGGTGTGATAAATTGGGGTCTATATTAGTTAATCAAAGGTTCAGTTCAGCCAACCTTTCTTCATTGAACCCTATCCATTGAACATTCATTTCAGCAAACTTTCACATCCATGAATAATTTATGTAGGAAAAGGAAGCAGTTGGCCAGCAGCACAAATTTGCCCTTTTCCCCACTGTAGTGTGATCTCGGAGTTGGTATATATAGTTAAGGGGTGTGTGGGGATGCAGCCCCCCACTTTAGTGGGTTTTACATACTGTGGTGGCTGTTCTGGTGTTGTTTTGGCCAAGTGCTTAGTTTCCCTGTTTAATTGTTTTTCAAGGAAAATGTTCGCTGAAGTGCATGTTTCATGACTAGGATTTGATGAAGAAAGGTTTGCTGAAGTGAAACTTCGATGAATTAATATAAACTGATAAATTGTCCTAGTGACATCTAGATAACCTCAGACACTGAAATCAAAATAGACTATACTGAAGAAAAAATTTGCAAACTTTGAGCAAAGTACAGGGAGAAGATGGTATTAAAAATAATGACATGAGAACACTTTGGCATGAACTTATAGTGCTATTATATCTGTTATTTACTACATCATATAAATATGGGGAGATTCCTCAAGACTAGAGACATGCATTTGTTAAACCTGTCTTTAAGGGAAAGGGAGTAGGGCAAACCCAGAATCATACAGACGTTTACTTCCTTGGTGTGGAAAAATAATGGAGTAGGTCATATATAATAAATTATTGTCAGAACTGGAGAGGTTGGGGTTTGAAACCATATATTGAAAAGAGATCTATTACCATCTGTAGCATGATGTTCCTTAACAATATAATAATAGCAATGAATGAAAAAGTGTGCTGTGATGTCATTTTTTTATAGCTTTAACTTCAGCATTTCATAGGATCATACACAAAACACTGATAAATAAATTAGAACAACTAGGTATTGGTGTTCTGTTGATAAGATGGATAGCTGCATGGCTTACAAATATGACATGGCAAGTATCATACAGCAGTTGGACAGGTAAAATTCAAGGTTAGACTGAGGGTGTCCCACAGGGCTCTATCCAACACCCAAAACTGAGATCTTTTTCATCTGAGGTGCTCTACAGTCTGTATGCGGATGACTTGAAACTGGGTAAACAGATTACATGTGTTACAGGTACGGCATACCTGCAAATGAACTTGTCTAAACTGAACATTTAGGTACAGAAGAAGAATATACTGATAAATACAACTAAAACTGAGCATATAAGATATGGGAGACAAACTGAAAGGTGAATACTTAATACAGCACACAGTGATTGAAACTGTAGATTCCTTTTAAGGACCTGACTATATGGATGTATCCAGCTTTGATGCTTTCTAATCACATCACCCAACTGGTTAATGATAGTTATAGAACTATAGGCTGTACAAAAAGATTTATAAACTCTAGGAAATCAGAAATGATGAAGTCATTGTTAGTTATAATACATCTAATCTTGAGTATGGAGTAACAATAAGGAAACCTTACAAGAAAACAAACATAAGTAAACTGGAAAGAGTACAGCAAAAATATACCAAGGGCATCCACAGATGTGAAAATTTAAGAATAAAATATCTGAACCTGTACACTGTCTCATACAGACATTTAAGATGAAACTTTATTTAGGTATATAGGGCATTTAGAGACAACTACCTCCGGGAATGTTTGGGGTTATCATGAAGCAGAGAATCATTAGACAGCCTATGTAGAAGATTCTATATGACTGAGATGTATACTATTTAGTTCTTTGAGAGAATAGAAGGTGCATGGAATAATCTACATTAAAGAAAGCACTCGTTTAGATATTTTACAGGAGAAACGGTTTTGGTATATTGGCAGGCTAGAAGGGCATTATTGCCTAGGCTTGAAATGTTTGTTTGTATGTATGTATGTACGCACACACACACACACACACACACACACACACACACACACACACACACACACACACAAACACATATACATATATATATATATATATATATATATATATATATATATATGTATATGTATGTACTGGTCCCCTCCAAAAGACTGAGTTTTCAGAAATCTGAAATTCATATTGTCGAAATTATATGATCAAGTTTCCAAAAACTCAGATCTTCTAAATGTGGATCAAGGTACAGTGTGGATCAAGGAATTTACCCTATTCCCCACTGTAGTGTGATCTCACAGTTGGTATATATAATATGCAGGACGTAGAAAAAGGTAGATTTTTTCTTATTTTTTGAAGTCTGAGTTTTTACAAACACAATCAAATCGTCTCAACAATATGAATTTCAAGTTTCTGAAAACTGTGTGTGTGTGTGTGTGTGTATATATATATATATATATATATATATATATATATATATATATTTATATATATATACATACACAGATTTTATTTTATATATATATATATATATATATATAT